>NC_135867.1:694714-724714 GCF_031162955.1 Sander vitreus
GGATGAAGTGATTCTTTTCTATAATACAGATGATGCTGAACTGAGAACTGAACCCCCTAGCAAGCAAGCTAACTAACTAACTAGCATTTTCTGTAACCAGTGAAAGCATGTTTGGTGGCATTAGCAAGCTATCTAACAATAACTAACTATCCAACAAGCTACCAAACAAGCTAGGTAACGTTATAACCACTAACAGAGGATTCATGGAAAAATCTTTTGTCATGACTAATTTATTAAGGACACAGTGAAAAATAATCACTTAACCCGATTTTAAAGTGAATAAAATAGCCTTGTCTACTAAGCTAATGGAGTTGCACAACAAACCTTAAGTTACTTAAGTTAACTATGTTCTCTCTCCCACCCAGCGCTGTCTCTCTTAACAACACAGCTCCCACCGAACTGGACCAGCAGTAAGGAAAGGGGGCTGAAGATGTTTTTTAACTTAAAACGCAATTTTTGCCCCTGTTTATATTGTTTTACTACTGTTGGGTATTTCCTCCTCTGTGTCCCCCCTTTTGGGACAATGTGTCTGACTCCAAATAAAAGACCTATATATCCCCACGCATTCCTTAAATTGGTACTACATTGATGCTAATCAAGAGCCAAATAAGACAATAAGATAAAGTCAAATACAATCGTTTAATCAGTCAAGCATCGGAGTTACAATACACAGATCTGTGGGATCACAAAGCACGCAGAGACTAAGTTGTAGCAACAGACACAAAGCCAGAGCTGGTCCACGCATGTCTAGACTGTCAGACCTTGTGAGCCCCGATCTATTCTTCCCCTCATCTCTTATACTTGCTCTCACGCAAAGTGGTACATTCTGCTCCTGATTCACTTATTGTTATTACTCAATGTACTTTGCTTGAGGCCACTGTGACCCTTACTATCTTATAGTTATGACTTAAGCTAAATAAGCATACACCAAAACACACTTGGTCTTTTATGGAAACCTTATACATTCTTATTATATTCATCTGCAAATAGTAAGAATGTTATTCTACACTACTTAGACAATTATTTGAATTATATATTTTTATGTTATTTACAATACACACCATGTTATTTAATGATTTTTTTAGGGGGTGGGGACAACCCTCAGATTGGATAGGTCCCGAACCCCCTGCGATTTACGCCTATGGGGGGATCCACGCCTGGTGGAATTTCGAGGTAACAGTAGTCGTTGCAACATAATGCACACATAAGCAGTTGAAAACTACAGATCTCAGTTTACAACTTTTGAAATGAAAAAACATTTATAGTTATAATAAAAGATGATAATGATCACTATAGTAATGATATACACAACAGAGTATTTGTAATTGATATGTATTTATTATTATACTATACTAGACAGATACAAACAAATGAATAAACATATCTGTTTTACTTAAATTGAACTGAATAGTTAAAGTGTGTTTTTTTGTATTTTGCATCTAAACAATTTAACATAACAGATAACAGTGGACAAGAATGAAACTATATGAAAAAGAAGGAAAAATCTCTCTCTCTGGCCAAACACCGGCTTTTGGGGTTTAATAGGCTGCACTTTTCGAGATTATAACAAAACATTCAAGATTTCAAACCCGCTCCATTGTCCCCTCACTCGCGAACAAGACCCCAAGGTATTTGAACTCCTTCACTTGGGGTAAGGACTCATTCCCTACCTGGAGAAGGCACTCCATCGGTTTCCTGCTGAGAACCATGGCCTCCGATTTAGAGGTGCTGATCCTCATCTCAGCCGCTTCACACTCGGCTGCAAACTGATCCAGTGAGTGCTGAAGGTCACAGGCCGATGATGCCATCAGGACCACATCATCTGCAAAAAGCAGCGATGAGATCCCCAGCCCACCGAACTGTAACCCCTCCCCAACCCGACTACGTCTTGATATCCTGTACATAAATATTACAAACAGGATTGGTGACAAAGCGCAGCCCTGGCGGAGGCCAACTCTCACCTGAAACGAGTCCAACTTACTGCTGAGAACCCGGACACAGCTCTAGCTTTGGTCGTACAGAGATTGGATGGCCCTGAGAAGAGACTCCCTCACCCAGTACTCCCTGCAGCACCTCCCACAGTATCTCCCGGGGGACCCGGTCATACGCCTTCTCGGCATACTCCCAGGCTCCCTCCAGGATTCTTACAAGAGTGAAGATCTAGTCCATTGTTCCACGACCAGGACGGAATCCACATTGTTCCTCTTCAATCTGAGGTTGGACTATCGGCCGAACCCTACTTTCCAGCACCTTGGAGTAGACTTTACCAGGGAGGCTGAGAAGTGTGATACCCCTGTAATTGGCACACACCCTCTGGTCCCCCTTTTTGAAAAGGGGAACCACTACCCCAGTCTGCCACTCCTTTGGCACCGTCCCAGACTTCCACGCAATGTTGAAGAGGCGTGTCAACCAAGACAGCCCCTCCACACCCAGAGCCTTGAGCATTTCTGGATGGATCTCATCAATCCCAGGGGCTTTGCCACTGTGGAGTTGTTTGACTGCATCAGTGACTTCCGCCTGAGAAATTGACAACAATCCCCCATCATCCTCCAGCTCTGCCTCTAACATAGAGGTCGTATTAGCCGGATTCAGGAGTTCCTCAAAGTGCTCCTTCCACCGCCCTATTACCTCCTCAGTTGAGGTCAACAGCGTCCCATCCTTACTGTACACAGCTTGGATGGTTCCCCGCTTCCCCCTCCTGAGGTGGTGAACGGTTTTCCAGAAGCACCTTGGTGCCGACCAAAAGTCCTTCTCCATGTCTTCTCCGAACTTCTCCCACACCCGCTGCTTTGCCCCTTTCACGGCAGAGGCTGCAGCCCTTCGGGCCCTTCGGTACCTTGCAACTGCCTCCGGAGTCCTCTGGGATAACATATCCCGGAAAGACTCCTTCTTCAGTCGGACGGCTTCCCTGACCACCGGTGTCCACCACGGTGTTCGTGGGTTACCGCCCCTTGAGGCACCTAAGACCCTAAGACCACAGCTCCTCACCGCAGCTTCAGCAATGGAAACTTTGAACATTGTCCACTCGGGTTCAATGCCCCCAGCCTCCACAGGGATGCACGAAAAGCTCCGCTGGAGGTGTGAGTTGAAAGTCTGTCGGACAGGGCCTCCTCAGACGTTCCCAATTTACCCGCACTACCCGTTTGGGCTTACCAGGTCTGTCCAGAGTCTTCCCCCCACCCCTGACCCAACTCACCACCAGATGGTGATCGGTTGACAGCTCCGCCCCTCTCTTCACCCGAGTGTCCAAAACATACGGCCTCAGATCAGATGAAACGATTATAAAATCGATCATTGACCTTTGGCCTAGGGTGCTCTGGTACCAAGTACACTTATGAGCATCCCTATGTTCGAACATGGTGTTCGTTATAGACAATCCATGACTAGCACAGAAGTCCAACAACAAACAACCACTCTGGTTTAGATCAGAGAGGCCGTTCCTCCCAATCACGCCTCTCCATGTGTCTCCATCATTGCCCACGTGTGCGTTGAAGTCCCCCCAGCAGAACTATGGAGTCCCCCACTGGAGCCCCATACAGGGACTCCATTCAAGGTCTCCAAGAAGGCTGAATACTCCGAACTCTTGTTTGGTGCATATGCACAAACAACAGTCAGGAGTTTTCCCCCCCACAATCCGCAGGCAAAGGGAGGCGACCCTCTTGTCCACCGGGTTAAATCCAGCGTAGTGGCGCTCAGCCGAGGGCTTGTGAGTATCCCCACACCCGCCCGGCGCCTCACACCCTGGGCAACTCCGGAGAAGAAAAGAGTCCAATCCCTATCCAGGAGTATGGTTCCAGAACCGAGACCAGTGTTGGGAAGGATACTTTCAAAACGTATTCCGTTACAGAGTACAGAATACATGCCCAAAAATGTAATTTATAACGTATTCTGTTACGTTACTCAATCTGAGTCATTTTATCTAACGTTAGCTAACATGTCAAACGGGGCTTTTCAACAGCTCTGGGGCTAGTAAATCAGCATGTAGGAGAATGTAAAGTCGCACTTCAACTATAAAACAGCAAGGTGACCAGTAACACTACAGCAGACGACTACGCTTGGCTAAAAATAACGTACTTTATGATGCTTCTTCAGGTTGGAGGTGGAGTAATTTGGACGCTGAAAGGAAGTTGGTTGCTGGCGAGCAGAAGTTGCACTGCAGTGCACAGTTATATTTCGTTCTCTCGTCTCTTTCTTTAATGTGAAATGCTGTTTGAATTTCCAAGATATAAATGCATTCCTGCCCTGGCTCTGTTGTGCCGGTTCCGGCTCCATCTTTACCTCTATCAGTGATCACGCAAATAGCTAATTTTTCGTTTTCATATTGAGGATTTTGGGAAATGCATGGAGTTGCGAGAGTGAATAAACCCGTGAAACAGAGAAGTATCACCAGTTCTGGCTCCTTCCCCCACAGAGAGGTGACATTCCACGTCCCCAGAGCCAGCGTCTGCTGCCCGGGTCTGGTCCATCAAGGCCCCTGACCTTCACTGCCACCCGTGTGGCAGCGCACCCGACCCCAGCGGTTCCTCCCACAGGTGGTGGGCCCATGGGATGGAGGGATAGGTGCCACGTAGCTTTTTCGGGCCTGGCTCCAGACGGGGACCCCGGGCTTCCTCCGGGCAGGGTCACTCTATCTCTTCCTCGGTCACTCATAGGGTTTTTGAACCATTCTTTGTCTGGCCCCTCACCTGAGACCACTTTGCCTTGGGAGACCCTACCAGGAGCACAAAGCTCCAGACAACACAGCCCTCAGGTTCATAGGGACACACAAACCTCTCCACCATGATAAGGTGATGGTTCCCAGAGAGGCAAATTATTACCTGGATTATTTTATTTTTATTTTTCTAAAAACACAAGAAAGTACTCCATAAGGATAATAAGATGATATAGTCACAATATATTTGCAGACAAGGTGGCTGCAAAGATTCATCAATTAGTTTCCAACTTTTAAAATAATCTGCAACTATTTTATTAATGCATTAATCGGTTTGTGTCATTTTATAAAATAAAGTGAAACTTGTATGATGTCAGTTTGTTAAATGTGAATATGTTATAGTTCATTCTCTCCTCTGTGACAGGAAAGTGAATATCTTTGAGTTATGGAAAAAACAAGACATTTGACGACGTCATCTTGGGACTTTGGGAAATACTCATCCACATTTTCAACATTTTCTGACATTTTAGAGACCAACTAATCCATTTATCCAGAAAATAATCCACACATTAATTGACAAAACAACCCCAAAATGCAACCCAAACATTGTAAATCTCATATAATTATCTTTGCAAAACATTGATTGAGGGGTGGTGAAAATATTATGTTAAATATATGGAAACTATGAACAACATGTTGGTATTAACTTGACCCATCTGTGTCAATTTCTAAATTCAAAATGAGGAGAAAGAAAAGCAAAAACAAACACAGACGAGCACATTTCTTCTCAAATATATTGGGGTTTTCTTTTTTACTTATTTGTATTTAACATTTATGATGGCAAAACCTTTCTCAACTGGAACAATTGTGACAGGAATTTCCGAATCTCTTTAGACTGCACGCCATAAATAATGGGGTTAAGGCAGCCGGGGATGATGTGAAACAAAATAGCGGCCATTTTTCTGTAGTCTGAATACTGAGGGAAGCGATGCAGGAGGATGACCAGCATTCCACTTGACAACATAATTAGATATGCAAAGAGATGAGTGCTGCAGGTCTTCAAGGCTTTACTGTTCAGAGACTTGTTGTTACTCATCAGACAGACTACTGTTATCTTAGTATAGGTGAGAACCGTGCTGCCTATTGAACCTATGAACAGAACTACAGTGTAAGCGAGGCCATAGACATTATTAATAGACACATCCTCACAGGAGAGTTTAAACAGTGAGGCATTGTCACAGTAAGGATTTGTGATCAGAGTCCTGCATCGGTTCAGCCGTATGGTGAGACCGAGCAGAATCCCGACCATTACTAAAGCCACTCCCCAGGCAGAAACTGTCAGCTTGATCACCATTTTGTTGGTCATTATGGCAGCATAGCGCAGGGGATTGCAGATGGCCACATATCTGTCAAAGGCCATAATCATGAGCACTGTGTGGCAAGTGGTGCCATATACGTGTGTTGTAAAAGCTTGGACCAAACATTCATAATAACTGATGATGCGCTCAGAGGGAGGCCGCAAGATATCTGAAAGCAAACGAGGCAACATGATAGAATTTCCAATAATGTCATTAACCGGCAGGTTACAGAAAAGCAGATACATGGGCTGGTGAAGGCTTTTGTCCAAGAAAACCACGACTACAATGCCAACATTTGCTAATATAATAATTAGGTAGGAGAAAAAGAAGAAGAGAAAGACAGGGTACACGGACACTTCTGTAACCTTTAACCCCTCCAGTTGGAGGATTAAGCTGTTGTAGGTGTAGTTATCCATCAACCTGAAACAAAAGACAATGCTGATTTATCACATAAGTCATAAGATCTTTCAATACAACATCTGTCAATGTAAACCAAGGAAAGATTTGAAATAGTTAAGTGATGAGATAATTAAAAGCATTTCAATATTATCTTAATTTCTCTTGGCTTGCCTGCAGTCATCAAACACTCATTAGCCAACCTTCTGCCAGAAGTCCACAACCTCTGTCTCAGTTTTATAACAGATATAGAGAAGGGTGATGTAACATCAAGTCCTCAAGCCATCAGTTTTTCTGATTCATTAATGATGTCATCCTGCTGTTTTCCAAACATCTTTGTGAGGGTTAACTTTAGTTCCTGCTTCCAGAAGTTTGGTGTTGTGTATTTTGGGCTACTATCAGATCCGTAGTGAGATACACCTGGTGGATTGTGGGTAACTTTAGCTTCCGTTGTTGGTGTTAGCAATGCTGATGCTGACATGCTGTTGTGCTAATAAACAGTAAATATTCCATCATAGTCCCGGTTGTCATTGTTATGTGACAGACATAGTCGCCAGGTCTGTTTTTGACGGAGCTGCAGAGCGGTCAACAGGCCGGGCAGGAAGTGGAAAGGCTTAAGCATCCGGTCGGTTTTCAAAATAAACTGGTAACACTTTATACTAATGGCACATGAATTATCATGAATTCATACATAACTTAATGCATGAAAAAGCATGAATTCATCCATGTAGTACATCATGAACTATCAGCATTGTACTTTAAGGATTAATAGTATCTCATGCATGACTTAATGTGGGAACAATATGTTAATTCATGCATCAATTAAGATATTTCAATCATCAGTATTTCTGATTCATTAATGATGTTCATGTCTTCTTTATAGGTAAATATGTAGTTAAAGTGACAGGCTAAAGAAACTGAATTGTAGTGTTGTAATCATCACTTACTAAACATTACTTCTCCACTACCTCATCATGTTTGTGTCCCTTCAAATACAGTGCTGACCTGCTCCATCTTTAACATTGATAAATGAGATATGACTAATGGTGGCCTATGCAGCAATCATCTTTATGACCCTTCAAACTAAAACAAATTGTCAAGACATTTGGTGTTCAGACACTCAGAAGTTAGTAAAAAAGTAAAATGCATCAATATCCAACTTGGGTGAACATTGTTTAAGTGCCTTATGTTGTTTTGAATAAAGCAATTATAAAAATGCATCTGCAGTATACTGCATTTTGTCAGTGTAGTGACCTCAGTATCATTTTGCAAACCCACTCCTTTAATTCTTATTACACCAATAATCACGTCTTATTTTTCAATGTTAAAGATGGACCAGGTCAGCACTTTTTTTGAAGGGCCACAAACATGTTGAAGTTATGAAGAAGTAATGGGTAACACTTTATATTTTTGTTTTATCTATGACTTCATGCATGAAAAAGCATGAATTCACTCATGTAGTACTTCATGAACTATCAGTAATGTATAAGGATTAATAGTATCTCATGCATGACTTAATGTGGGAACATTATGTTAATTAATGCATCAATTCAGATATTTCAATTATTGTGATTTCTGATTTATTAGTGATGTTCATGTCTTCTTCCAAAAAACTGACCAGTCACAGCAGTGTACATATATTCTGAAGAATTGTAGAGTTTTAATCATTGTTAACTAAACATTACTTCTTCATAACTTCAACATTTTTGTGGCCCTTCAAATAAAGTGCTGACCTGCTCCATCTTTAACATTGATAAATAAGATATGACTAATGGTGTATTAATAATTAAATGAGCGGGTTGGTAAAATGATACTGAGGTCACTACATTGACACAAAATGCATTTTTATAGTTGCTTTATTCAAAACAACATAAGGCACTTAAATAATAATGCCTGAGAGCAATGTATTCATAAATACTACTTTTACTACTATACTATACACTACTATTTTAAGTGAAAATCAATTATAATAATAATTAAAAATAATGACGATAATAATGATTCTATACACTACAGAGTATTTGTAATTATTATGTGTTTATTATTTTATTCAATGCCTGCAGACCGATACCAACAAATGAATGCAACAGATTAAAACAACAGATACTTGCACATGCATTGACTTTTTTGACTACAAAAAATGAGTAAATGTTGCTTAAAATTAACTGAATAGTTAATTTTTTGTATTTTACATCTAAACCAGGGATCTTCAACAGGGGTCTGGGAGCCCTAAGGGTTCCTCAGAGTCAATACAGAGGGGGCCTCCAAATTATTGTTAATTTTTGAAAGTTTTTTCAAGAATTAAAGTCTTAACATAAATCGAACATATTATTGGCAAGTATAAATCCCCACTGATGATAGGCTTACCGGCCTATAGGTAAGGTAGTAACTAAGGCCATCCATAGATACAGTTCATCCCAAAGGAGTCGCTGTGTCGCATATATACATACGTATGTGTAACATTAAACATGATTAATAAAATCATGCAAACAAGTATTAGGCTATTTTAATAGCTTAATATTCTATGCAACAAAGGTATGAAGGCTTTAGGCCACCCTACAAGTTATTGTATACGCAGTTTAATATGCAACTTCATGTTATACAACATATGTAGTAGGGGGTCCCTGCTCCATCTCTCTTTCAGTTAGGAGGTTTAAACAAATTAACATGACGTATAACAAGAGTGAAACATATGTGAACAAGGATCAAACTATATGAAAAAGAACAAATCTCTGTCTCTCTATAGTAGAGCTGCAAAGATTAATACATTAATCGAAATTTGTAAGAAATGGCGATTTGTGGATTATAACCAATATGTTTTTGTGGCCGAACGCCTTTTGAGATTCAAGGTGCTGTACATTTCAAGAATATCAAAAAACATTCATGGTTACATTATGACACATTTTGGGACTCGATTTCGGGTTGGTATAACAACATTTTTGAGTAAAGAAATTTTTTTTGGAATCCTAAGACCCCTTTATGTATAGGTATTAAAAGACACTGCAAGAAAAAGTAAAAACAAATAAAAAAACCTACTCCAGAAGGATAATAATAAGAGGATATAATCACAATGGATTTGCATCTTGGGCTTTGGGAAACACTGATACACATTTTTCAACATTTTCTGACATTTTAGAGACCAAACAACTCATCTATTCATCCAGAAAATAATCAACAAAACAACCCCAAGTTGCAACCCAAAAATTGTAAACCTCATATAATTATCTTTGCAAAACATTGATTGAGGGGTGGTGAAAGCGTTCTGATATTTAAATATGAGGAAACTATGAACATTTTGGTATTAGCTTGACCCATCTGTTCCAATTTCTAAATTCAAAATGAGGAGAAAGAAAAGCAAAAACAAACACAGACGAGCACATTTCTTGTCAAATATATTGGGGTTTTCATTTTTACTTATTTGTATTTAACATTTATGATGGCAAAACCTTTCTCAACTGGAACAATTGTGACAGGAATTTCCGAATCTCTTTAGACTGCACGCCATAAATAATGGGGTTAAGGCAGCCGGGGATGATGTGAAACAAAATAGCGGCCATTTTTCTGTAGTCTGAATACTGAGGGAAGCGATGCAGGAGGATGACCAGCATTCCACTTGACAACATAATTAGATATGCAAAGAGATGAGTGCTGCAGGTCTTCAAGGCTTTACTGTTCAGAGACTTGTTGTTACTCATCAGACAGACTACTGTTATCTTAGTATAGGTGAGAACCGTGCTGCCTATAGAACCTGTGAACAAAACTACAGTGAAAGCGAGGCCATAGGCATTATTAATAAACACATCCTCACAGGAGAGTTTAAACAGTGAGGCATTGTCACAGTAAGGATTTGTGATCAGAGTCCTGCATCGGTTCAGCCGTATGGTGAGACCGAGCAGAATCCCGACCATTACTAAAGCCACTCCCCAGGCAGAAACTGTCAGCTTGATCACCATTTTGTTGGTCATTATGGCAGCATAGCGCAGGGGATTGCAGATGGCCACATATCTGTCGAAGGCCATAATCATGAGTGCTGTGTGGCAAGTGGTGGCATATATGTGTATTGTAAAAGCTTGGATCACACATTCATAATAACTGATGATGTGCACAGATGAAGACTGCAAGATATCTGAAAGCAAACGGGGCAGCAAGATAGAATTTCCAATAATGTCATTAACCGGCAGGTTACAGAAAAGCAGATACATGGGCTGGTGAAGGCTTTTGTCCAAGAAAACCACGACTACAATGCCAACATTTGCTAATATAATTATAAGGTAGGAGAAAAAGAAGAAGAGAAAGACAGGGTACACGGACACTTCTGTAACCTTTAACCCGTCCAGTTGGAGGGTAAAGCTGTTGTAGGTGTAGTTTTCCATCAACCTGAAACAAAAGACAATGCTGATTTATCACATAAGTCATAAGATCTTTACATACAATACAATACAACATCTGTGAATGTAAACCAAGGAACGATTTTAAATAGTTAAGTGATGAGTCATCAAACACTCACTAGCCAACCTTTTGCCAGAAGTCCACAACCTCGGTCTCAGTTTTATAACAGATATAGGTAAGGGTGATGTAACATCAAGTCGTCAAGCTGGTAGCCATAGGCAACACTGCTGAACTAATGGATGGAGGTTGGCAGTGTTTGTTGTCTTTGTTTTTTTTTCACAGTAAAGCACAAACAGAAAAGGTATATAAAAAGCCTTGGTATAGTATATTTTCTTAGTGTAAACACTAAGGAACATCGATAGGCACTTCTGCCCAAACTGGGGGACATTAAGGAGCGCCATGAAACATAACATCTCTCATGGCAACGTCCATAACTAAATTGTGTCATGAAGGGGCTAAAGGGGCTCACAAACCTCTTTCAAACACCAGATATCCTTTACTCTCTCCACTCAAAATTGCTCAGCACCCTGGGGTGGACAGCGTACTGGCGTCCCTTCTCTTTTCATGCGACTTTGGTCCATTGATCTTGATTTTGAAAATGCATTAAAGGCAGTTGTTGACCAACTCTCTTGGTAGTCGAAGGCAAGACCAGGTGCTGGATTGTTCTTCTGCAAATATCTGACTCCTTTGGATCCTTTAACCAAATGCCCTGAAAGTATTTTACATGCCCCAGAGACTTGTGACCCATCCTGAATCTTTGGTGTTTGGCATGCTAGATTAGAGCTGGATCATGAGTGGACTGAACTACATGCAGGTAGGTGGGTGGTGATGGCGCAGTGGATAAAACTTGTGCCTTTGGTGTGGGAGACCTGGGTTTAAATCCCACTGCGATACATCAACCAATGTGTCCCTGAGCAAGACACTTAACCCCTAGTTACTCCAGAGGTGTGCGACCTCTGACTTATATAGCAATTGTAAGTTGCTTTGGATAAAAGCGTCAGATAAATGACATGTAATGTAATGTAACATGCATGGACCTGACATCCCTATTTGTCCTTTCCAAGAACCACCTCCATTTAGCCAACTCCAATTCTGTAAGCTCGCATTCACCTGTTTATTTGTTTCCATGCAACTTTGTCTTTTCCTGGAACTGCAGCAGAGTAATAGTCATTAATTAGTGCAAATGTATTGGAGTACTTTACGTATGTGGTGATGGGTGAAGGGAACCTGAAACCATTTGTCTGATACAGCATCCTTCTCGAAAAGCTCAAGCTGTTCTCATGAAGCAAGTCCATCCATCCATCCATCTTCATCCGCTTATCCGGGGTCGGGTCGCGGGGGTAGCAGCTCCAGCAGGGGACCCCAAACTTCCCTTTCCCGGGCCACATTAACCAGCTCCGACTGGGGGATCTCGAGGCGTTCCCAGGCCAGGTTAGAGATATAATCCCTCCACCTAGTCCTGGGTCTCCCCCGAGGCCTCCTCCCAGCTGGACGTGCCTGGAACACCTCCCTAGGGAGGCGCCCAGGGGCATCCTTACCAGATGCCCGAACCACCTCAACTGGCTCCTTTCGACGCAAAGGAGCAGCGGCTCTACTCCGAGCTCCTCACGGATAACTGAGCTTCTCACCCTATCTCTAAGGGAGACGCCAGCTACCCTCCTGAGGAAACCCTATTTCGGCCGCTTGTACCCTGGATCTTGTTCTTTCAGTCATGCCCAGCCTTCATGACCATAGGTGAGGGTAGGAACAAAAACCGACCGGTAGATTGAGAGCTTTGCCTTCTGGCTCAGCTCTCTTTTCGTCACAACGATGCGATAAATTGAATGTAATACCGCACCTGCTGTGCCGATTCTCCGACCAATCTCCCGCTCCATTTTCCCCTCACTCGCTGAACAAGACCCCAAGGTACTTGAACTCCTTCACTTGGGGTAAGGACTCATTCCCTACCTGGAGAAGGCACTCCATCAGTTTCCTGCTGAGAACCATGGCCTCCGATTTAGAGGTGCTGATCCTCATCGCAGCCGCTTCACACTCGGCTGCGAACCGATCCAGTGAGTGCTGAAGGTCACAGGCCGATGATGCCATCAGGACCACATCATCTGCAAAAAGCAGCGATGAGATCCCCAGCCCACCGAACTGCAACCCCTTTCCACCCCGACTACGCCTCGATATCCTGTTCATAAATACTACAAACAGGACTGGTGACAAGCGCAGCCCTGGCGGAGGCCAACTCTCACCTGAAACGAGTCCGACTTACTGCCGAGAACCCGGACACAGTTCTCGCTTTGGTCGTACAGAGATTGGATGGCCCTGAGAAGGGACCCCCTCACCCCGTACTCCCGCAGCACCTCCCACAGTATCTCCCGGGGCACCCGGTCATACGCCTTCTCCAGATCCACAAAACACATGTAGACTGGTTGGGCATACTCCCAGGCTCCCTCCAGGATCCTTGCGGGAGTAAAGATCTGGTCCGTTGTTCCACGACCAGGGACGGAATCCGCATTGTTCCTCTTCAACCTGAGATTCGACTATCGACCCGAACCCTCCTTTCCAGCACCTTGGAGTAGACTTTACCGGGAGGCTGAGAAGTGTGATACCCCTGTAATTGGCACACACCCTCTGGTCCCCCCTTTTTAAAAAGGGAACCACCACCCCAGTCTGCCACTCCTTAGGCACCGTCCCAGACTTCCACGCAATGTTGAAGAGGCGTGTCAGCAAGACAACCCCTCCACACCCAGAGCTTTAAGCATTTCTGGACGGATCTCATCAATTCCTGGGGCTTTGCCACTGTGGAGTTATTTAACTACCTCAGCAACCTCCACCAGGGAAATTGATGCCAATCCCCCTCATCCTCCAGCTCTGCCTCTACCATAGAGGGCGTATTAGTCGGTTAGGAGTTCCTCAAAGTGCTCCTGCCACCGCCCTATTACCTCCTCAGTTGAGGTCAACAGCGTCCCATCCTTACTGTACACAGACTGGATGGTTCCCCGCTTCCCCCCTCCTGAGGTGGCGACGGTTTTCCAGAAGTACCTTGGTGCCGACCGAAAGTCCTTCTCCATGTCTTCTCCGAACTTCTCCCACACACGCTGCTTTGCCTCTTTCACGGCAGAGGCTGCAGCCCTTCGGTACCTTGCAGCTGCCTCCGGAGTCGTCTGGGATAACATATCCCGGAAAGACTCCTTCTTCAATCAGACGGCTTCCCTGACCACCGGTGTCCACCACGGTGTTCGTGGAGTTACCGCCCCTTGAGGCACCTAAGACCCTAAGACCCCAGCTCCTCACCGCAGCTTCAGCAATGGAAACTTTGAACATTGTCCATTCGGGTTCAATGCCCCCAGCCTCCACAGGGATGCACGAAAAGCTCCGCCCGGAGGTGTGAGTTGAAAGTCTGTCGGACAGGGGCCTCCTCCAGACGTTCCCAATTTACCCGCACTACCCGTTTGGGCTTACCAGGTCTGTCCAGAGTCTTCCCCCACCCCCTGACCCAACTCACCACCAGATGGTGATCGGTTGACAGCTCCGCCCCTCTCTTCACCCGAGTGTCCAAAACATATGGCCTCAGATCAGATGAAAGCGATTATAAAATCGATCATTGACCTTTGGCCTAGGGTGCTCTGGTACCAAGTACACTTATGAGCATCCCTATGTTCGAACATGGTGTTCGTTATAGACAATCCATGACTAGCACAGAAGTCCAACAACAAACAACCACTCTGGTTTAGATCAGGGAGGCCGTTCCTCCCAATCACGCCTCTCCATGTGTCTCCATCATTACCCACGTGCGCGTTGAAGTCCCCCAGCAGAACTATGGAGTCCCCGACTGGAGCCCCATGCAGGACTCCACTCAAGGTCTCCAAGAGGCCGAATACTCTGAACTCTTGTTTGGTGCATATGCACAAACAACAGTCAGAGTTTTCCCCCCACAACCCGCAGGCGTAGGGAGGCGACCCTCTCGTCCACTGGGTTAAACTCCAACGTAGCGGCGCTCAGCCAGGGGGCTTGTGAGTATCCCCACACCCGCCCGGCGCCTCACACCCTGGGCAACTCCGGAGAAGAAAAGAGTCCAACCCCTATCCAGAAGTATGGTTCCAGAACCAAGACTGTGCGTAGAGGTAAGCCCCACCAGATCTAACCGGTAGCGCTCCACCTCCCGCACAAGTTCCGGCTCCTTCCCCCACAGAGAGGTGACATTCCCACGTCCCCAGAGCGAGCCTCTGCTGCCCGGGTCTGGTCCGTCGAGGCCCCTGACCTTCACTGCCACCCATGTGGCAGCGCATTCGACCCCAGCAGTTCCTCCCACAGGTGGTGGGCCCATGGGATGGAGGGATGTCCGCCACGTAGCTTTTTCGGGCTGTGCCTGGCCGGGCTCCGTGGCAAACCCGGCCACCAGACGCTCGCTGACGAGCCCTCCATCTGGGCCTGGCTCCAGACGGGGGCCCCGGGCTTCCTCCGGGCAGGGTCACTTCATCCCTTCCTCGATTTTTCATAGGATTTTTGAACCATTCTTTGTCTGGCCCCTCACCTGAGACCACTTTGCCTTGGGAGACCCTACCAGGAGCACAAAGCTCCAGACAACACAGCCCTCAGGTTCATAGGGACACACAAACCTCTCCACCACGATAAGGTGATGGTTCCCGGAGAAGGAAGTACGAAAAGTAATGCACTGTAATTCGTCTGTATTCCACATAGATATTACTGCATGCACCACAATGACTGCTGCTTTATAAGAGCGTGAACATCCTCGTAGGGAGGAGGTCAGGGTGGATGTTTGGGTCCTAAAACACAGGGCAGGAGTTGGTGTCGTGTAAGGGGAAAACACAAGACTTTCATCAAGAAAACAGGTGTTCGTGTCCAGGGAGTATTACAAAGGGGACAGGTGTTTTGACCCAAACCACAATCCTTTATCTTAACTAGTTGTTTTGTTGTGTAACAAAGAATTGTAACCTCATGGTGCTCTGTGCCCGGCTCACAGTCACCTTTTCTCTGCTAAATTTAACTGTAAAGGCCGATGAACTTAACTGTCATGTGACAGCGGTCTCCGTAATTTCGTATATGATATCAAATGAATAGTTGTGCATGCATGTTTCATACAATATACGAACCCGTTCATGAGAATGTATATGTTAAACGGCAACGAGACAGACAGAGCCTTGGGCTACATCCAAACTACTACATTTTCATTTTTAAGTGCCGTTTTGAGACAAAAAAGAACCTCTTGTCAATGCAAGCGTTTTAGCCCCAGTAGCAGAACTAATCTCCATCCATATTAACAGATCTGACAACATATTTCACATGACCATTCACATACACTGGGTATGTCCGTGCCGGTGTTAACAGGAAGCAGATTGTTTGACGTTAATCTGACTGTTAAAAAATGTATGACCAGACTACAAAGCAACCCCAGAGTTACCAAACCAAAACAGGGGCAGCATTGTCTCCAAATGTCTCCATTTAAGGGGTTTGGAAACACTGGAGAAGTGTAGACGCAAATGATAGAAGTAGTTTTTGTAGAAATGAAAATGTAGTAGTGTAGATGTAGCCTCAGGGGGTTTAGTCAGTCGAAGGACTGTGGGTGAGGTTAAGCTCTGTTTTTATCTGGTAAAGAGAACAATTAAAAGTTTGCACTTTTTTGTGCTCATGAGCCATCTTACAGAACAGAAAAAGAAAACTTGATTTGGATTAAAGGTCAAAAACAGACAAATGGATGTTGTCAAAATGATTGTTGTTTTAGTGTGGTCTGAGCCATGATGACTTCCCTACTGAGTAATGTCATGCAAATATGACCTCACTGTTTCACCACCAGTGTTTGCTTGCTGTTGTTGTGGTGACAATTGCTTAATGGGTACCATAAGCAGAAGGAACTCTGCAGGGAAGCTTCAGCTAACCCCCAACCTCCCAACGCAACACCGGCCAAACTTAATCAACAAGCTTCTTTGTGGAGGAAAGTTTTTCTGTTCACACACAACAGATAACATGAGATCACCAGGTGGCTTTGGTCAATCCCCCAGAAGGGTTTAGCGTTAACATTCGCAAGATCAAACTTTTTAATTGTGACTTTCTCTGCACTGGCTCCAAAAGAAGTCTGATTCTATAGAAGTCTATGAGAAAATGAGCCTACTTCTCACTTGATTTATTACCTTCATAATGAGTTTATGGTCTCAATCACTAGTTTCAAGTCTTCTTCAACAAAGCATGATGTTCATTTAGTAAATGATTCTCCCATTTATTTTAAAACAGACGATAAAACAGGGGATGCTTTAGGCCCTGTCAGTCAGAACAGACGCTTAGCAGTGCTAACCATGCTAACACTGTGGACATTAAAATACACCTCAACTTGTTTTTGGCTGTTGTCACTTTGACCCTCTCACTGTGAGTTATTTGGAACACTTTGGTTAGCCTAAAGCTAGCTAGCTTGCGCTCCTACCGTACATGTCTCCAGTACCCAGAGGTCTGTGAGTAAATCTTTGCTGGATGACTCGCTTCAGAAGGGTTGAACATCTGCAACTTTCCCTCTTTAGCGTTTAGCTTAACGCAGCACCACTGAAACCATAAACAACACTGACTCAGTCCAGTCGTCCTCCCCAGCTTCACCCTTTTGTCCAACTGGACAAATGGCCACATTTGGCTTCAAAAATCCAAGATGGTGACACCAAAATGCAAACTCGAGACTTCAAAACCATACCTGCCAACACTCCCAATTTACACGGGAGTTTCCTTACTTTTAAAGGTGCACTATGAGTTCCTGCATGGTTTCAACACAATTTCATTTTTGTCTCAAACCGCTAGCTGCCTGTCCCCTGAACACACTGTGAAAAAGCCCGGTCTCGGGAGACAACACAGGGGTCGCAAACGTCAAACAAACACTAGGGGCACAGGCTGTGCACCAAAATACAACAAACACGTTCCAGCCAATCACCGACAAGGTGGTTGGGGGAGGGGTTGGGGGTTAGTGACAGTTAGTCAGTTATTCATGACAGTAACGGAAACATGGGGGGAGGGGTTTATGTTTCGTATTTACTTCGTCAACAGAAGTGACATCATGCAGGAACTCATAGTACACCTTTAACCCTTTCTCCTGCCATGCTCCCGATTGCTAATTTGTCTCGCTAATCTCCAGATTTCATAGTTTCAGAGATATGATTCAAATGGATGTTTTAATGGTTTCTGTGATACGTCCAGACTGTAGGATATGTTGCGGTACTACCTAGCAACCCAACCCAAACATCTTCCTGACTTACCGTGCGTCACTCGTCACGTTGAAGCTTAAGCTCACGTTTGAGTCAGTCAACTTAACTGAAAATGGATAAAACAGCTATTAAAGAAAAAGAATAATACATAAAAATGTCTGTCCTCTTGGTGCGAGCCCTTCCGGCCATTAGCCACGTCGGCAAACACAATGCGTTTTGTAAAGTATGTCAGGGAAACTTTAGGGACAATACGGGGGGTTTGGTGGCAGGAGGAGCGTGCCTATGTTCCCACATTTCTAAGATTTTTTTTCCAAAATTAGGCCCTATGTTCCCACATTTCCTTTTTCATTAATTTCTATCAGATTTGATCCCCCTTTCTCCCAATTTGGTAGCCAATTACACCCAACCTATTATCCAGTAGCAAAAGACTACAGATGGAATGTAACCCTAACCCAAATATAGGGCCTAATTTTAAGAAAAATCGTAGAAATGTGGGAACATAGGACTGTGGGAACATAGGGCTGACCCCGGGTGGGGTGGAAATGTTAGCAAACATGCTAATTATAACAAACCATTACCCCAGAAAATCTTCCTTTTTTTACAGCACAATGTTGGCATGTATGCAAAACAGCAGTCCACAAAACAATGGGTGACATCACTGCTGCCACATCCATTATTTTTAAAGTCTGTGGTGCAAACATAAAGGTACGGAGTGCAGGGAGGGGTGTGGGGTCAGTAAGGGAACCAGCTGCAAAGTTTTGCCCCAAGGCTCCCCAATAGGTACTATTAATAACATACATTAATATAATATAATACAGTTGCTTAAAAAAACTGACTAAACAAAACCTTCAGCCTCCCAGTAAGAAACTTTAAAGTGTTAAGCAGCTGTAGATCGTCAGTTTGATCCCCGGCCAAAACTGAGGAGTTAAATAAACATCCATTAATCCAGCTTAGCATCCCCAGGAAGTACGCTCATATTGGACAATGGTTTTAAAAAAACAACTCTGTCCACAAACAAAATGTTTTTGAAATATTTTATTTATGAATATTTTTCACATGATTCACATTATACAAACAGTGAGAAAAAAAACTATACAGGGCAACAATCCTAAACAGCAAACACATCATGGCATATTCAACCATCTCAAAGGTAAATAATTGCTCATGATGCATGGTTCATGAGAAATCTGTCTGACTGGCTAAACAACTGAAAAGAATGAAATGCCCAAACTCTGCTAATACGCCCATATGTTTATTGTGTGGCTCAAGCATATACATAGGGCACAGACATGGTCAGTTGATCATGCATCAGCTGAACTCATTTTAAACTAATTACCAAGGCCTACCACCTTACCATAGTCACACATAAAGCCATTAGTGAGTCATAAAGCCATTAGTGATACAATTACATATACATAATATGCACACAGACAATGAACAAATGAAAACAATGGCCAAAAACCTAACTTATAAAATAACATTATCTGCTACACTATCCCACTGGTCTTATGAAGTAAGTCATCTTTTCTAAAATAACTCATTGCTGAAATCTGATTAATTTGTTTGTTTGTGTTTTGTCTTTTTATGTGGTTTTGTTTTTCTTTTCTTCGTTGACAACATCCTCTTGATTGTGATAAATAAAAAAAATTCCAATCAAATTAAAGTGTTTTTAATTTTTCTAAAGGGCAGGCATCATCTTTTCTTAACTTGTCAGGAAAATAAGCAAGATAGAGAGATTTAAAAGCCACTTCCTTGCAGAAAGCCTGACCAAGGTCCCTCCAACAACTTAGCTGGGTTAGTTTATTTCAGGGCTTCTCAAAGTGCGGACCAAGGTTACGGCAAATCAATCCGGACTCAAACCGTTCATCATGCTATGAATATAAGACGTTTTTTAAAGGCGCTGACACACCAACCCGATTATCGGCCATCGGACAGTCTGGCGAGATCGTTGACGAGCGGGATGAGCGTGACTAGAGTCTCTCAAAATCTGATGGAAATCTGTTGAACTGACCTTTGTCGATCTGAAATGAAGACAGATTCAGCAACCCCTATTTCTCGCTTACAATGTTTTCAGAAACACGTTTCTGTGAACTATCGTCTTAAAATATGAGATTGTATTCCGAACGAAGCCGCCATTATGGTCGGTTGTAAAATCTGGGAGCAGCCAGACCCACGTGACGCGTTCGTCCAATCAGCTGCCCATTTTAATTTTTTGGGCGACAATACAGATTAGCGCCGCCTGCTGTTGTGGAGACGTATTACGTCTCACGCACGAGCAGAACATACACTCAAGTCGGCATTGCTTCGATGTGTTCTGAGGCACTTTTTTGACCAACTCGGGGAGGCAGTCAGCCCGACTGCCTTTCTGCCGAAGGTCGGCCATCGGGTTGGTGTGTCACAGCCTTAGGGATCGTTTCCTAATCTTTCGTGCCTCTTCAATTAGGCCACAAGTATGCTGCAAACCTAAATAATCTTTAATACTGAGATGTACACTGTTATTGAAAACTTTACAAGCAGGTAAACCAGATTTTAAAAGTGTTCTACAGTTAAGTTAAATATCAAGAATACAATGACCTAAAGAAGTTAACCCCCTCTCATTTTCTGACTCGGTTATAGGTTATACGCTTGATGATGCTTGCACGTAATTCTTTACTGACCAATCCATAGATAATGGGGTTAATGACTGGTGGGATGATGGTGAAAAGTATGCTGACGAACTTCTTGATATCTTGCGAGATAGAAGGGAACCTTTGACTCACAATAACAACCAGTGAAGATATTTCATAGAGCACATACACAACAAGGTGCGATGCACACGTCTGAAAGGCCTTACTTCGGATGGTGCTGTCAGCTCTGCCTCGTTTTACAGAAGCATGCAGGATTCTGAAGTAGGAAAAAGCAATGACGAGAAAGATGCTTGTACTCACAAACCAGGACATGGAGAGACCTAGAGAAACATAAGGAATCATTTAAACCATCATTAGGTATCGTTTAAACTTTCCACCTCAGTCTATCATAAATCTGTCACATTTTGGCCTTCAGTGCTGAATATGCTGAACCCCTGCTGATAAGGGCTGTGGATAAGGGACGTTCAACAACATGCTGTATGTCTGTTGCTTTATTTTAGTCTCACATTGCCAGAACTTGCATTTCTTTAAACCAATCACAAATGTCTTGACGGTGGCTCTGCAAAATAGTCTCGGTTAGGGACTCGTTTCGATAAAAACGTCCCAGTTAGATAGTAAATCTCGTAAACATACTTTTTGTAAATCTTTACAATCATTCACAGAAAGAACTAAGCAGCCCGGCCTTCTTGCATCATTCAAACTTTCGTCAAAACTTGACATTTTTAACGTTGCAAAGTGATTTTGACACAGAGATAGTAGTAAGGGAGGGGCAAAGCACATTGCCAGGATAAGCCTGACAAGCCAGACATCCAGCAAATGTTTGGCTTGTCAGGCTTATCCTGGCAATGTACTTAATTATGAACAAATGCACTGACCATAAATGTTGTTTATAGGGGTGGGACTGCAGGCCAGGCTTAGGATAGCACGGTTGCTGCAGTAGATGTGTTGGATGGTATTGCCACACAGCGGGGTATCCACATGCCAGGCGAAGAGCACACCAATAAACAGCAGAGCGACGAACCAGGCCAGGGCGCAGCAGGAGTGCAGCCGAGCCGATGTCATGATGGTGTGATACCTGAGTGGTTCACACACAGCAATATACCTGCAGATGTCAAACCATATTTAGCTTTATTCAAGTTAAAGATATATTTTTACAAGATCTTAGCATCTCAATATGTTTGCATCTGATTCTGTATGCACTATAAAGATCTGATATTGCTCCTTTTTAGGCTTTGCTCACATACAAACACATAATCCCAATTACACATTATGGCAGCAGTCAAGTCCACAAAAAGTTGGCCAGGCTGCTGGAGGATGATTTTACATGGCAAATCTATTATTTTGTGAATTTTATGCAAAGGTTAATAAACATTAAGGCATTATTTAGGACAAAAGATTCAACTTCTAAATGAAAGTATTTAAAAGAGTCTAGAAGGGAAATTGTTTTAAGAAACTAAGACCTTTCTTATCCCAAGATACAGACTGGAAACTTTGTAGGAGAGCAAGGGAGTGACATGCAGAAGGTTTTATTACCCATAAAATAATAAAAACAATAGTTAGCCCTAGTAACAAAACAACAGCACCAAAGAACATCAGCCTGACATAACAGTTAACAGCAGAAATCTGTAAAATGAGAACTAGAAGATTTTTTTTAGATAAGTCATCTGAGTCAGTCTTTACCATTTAAGCATGACAGAAAAAAGACTGTGATTAACTCTCTGGATGTGCAGATGAGTTTCATTACCTGTCATAGGCCATCACACCCAGAATAGTCTGCGCTGCGACGCCGTACGTGTGCACAGAGAAGGCCTGGGCGATGGCTGGGATGTAGGCGATTTTCTTCTGGCCCGTCAAGAAGTGTATCATGAGGCGAGGCAGCACCGCTGTGGCCCCCAACAGATCACAAACTACCAGGTTACAAACCATTACGAACATGGGTCTGTGCAGGTTCTTGTCAATGACAATGACGCACAGCACCACGCAATTCCCCAACAGCATGACCATGTAGTTAAGCAGAGCCAGGAAGAAGAAGAAGGCGCCGTAGCGCGGTGGTACATAGAAGCCCTCCAGCTCGAACACGATAGGCTGTGTGAGAGGAGTTACCATTGTTACGTTCTCCATCCAAAACAGTGCAGTTCTGTAAAAGACAAGTTTATCAAAACCCTCCCAACAGGTAACTTTTCAGGCATCAGAAATAGTGATAATAATTTTAGGTTTATAGTATAACAACACGTTAAAATAAACTTCAGTAAAAGGTTGTAAAATGAACAAGAGGTCTTGGCCTCTGACATTTGTCT
The DNA here is from genome assembly GCF_031162955.1 of Sander vitreus. Classification (NCBI taxonomy): domain Eukaryota; kingdom Metazoa; phylum Chordata; class Actinopteri; order Perciformes; family Percidae; genus Sander; species Sander vitreus. The sequence continues at coordinate 717,620 of NC_135867.1, forward strand.
TTCTTTGTAATTAGATTAGATTAGATTCAACTGTATTGTCATTGCACAGGTAAGGACAACCAGTACAACGAAATGCAGTTTAACATCTAACCAGTGGTGCAGTCATTAAAAGAGCTGTTTCTTTATAGCAGTGCTTAAAAAAAGACATAAAAGTAGTTAGTTAATTCTTAACTAAATTAAATAAATCACAGAGTATTACCTGCAGTAGAACACACAACTGACACTTAATGAACAGACGTCTCAGAGCGATAAAGATGTCATCAAACATAAAAACAAAAGAAATAAAGGTAATGTCTATTGATCACAACACTATGAAGGTTCTTGTGGAAAGCCTAAAGCTTCCTTTGCCACTCTCCTGTCTTCTCGTCAGAGCGCTGATGAGGCTCTGACTCGTCGAGGAGAGTGTGTTTGCTTTTAATAATTTTCCTTTGGGTTCTACGTGTCCATCAGAAACACAAACACACCCTTAACTTCCTCTGCAGCTCAGGTGAGAAGGTGGCACTAAGACTGAACGTTTGGCTGTGATTTTAAAATGATTACTTCCTAGGAGTTCTTTCAAACACCTTGCTAACCATACATACATCTGAATCTTACCACCTGAGTGAATATATGGGTTGGTGTGACTATCTTTATAGTATTGACCTGAGGTCACTCTTCCTAAAGCTACTTGTTGAGCTGCCTTTAGAGATTTGTTTACAGAAAGTGATGACAGGAAATGAGGGCCGAGGACTTTGTGGTTCATGGTCGGCCCCTTAACCCGTAGACCATTTAGGGTGCCACCTAAAACATATTTTACACACAACTGAACTGAAGTTTTCCCATTATATTATCATAATAACAGTATTTTTAGGTCAGCCTTTAGTATTTAGCTACAACAGTTTTATGGTAGAGGAGCAACACAAGTCCATCACAACCTTAACATCCTTACCTTGCTACATAAAATAATTATTTTGGCATTAGAAAAGATGCTAAAAATGTAGTTAGCTTGTCATGAATTTATCCAATGCCCGTTGGAAACGTGCCTGTTCAGAACGGGCTGATTGCTTCGGCCTACGGTATTGCTCATCCAAACAACTTCACTTCCTTGGGTCCTGAGAAATTCACCTGCTCAACCAATGCTCAAGTCTACGCATCATTTACTTACAGGGAGCTATTTGGGTACAGGCTATTCCCTGGAACCAAAGCGTTCATTCTGAAAGTTACATCGCTGATGCTAGGAATGTTTGAGTTTGCTACAAAGAGAGCGAACTGTACCCAGCATGCCGTTCTGCAGTTTAGGAGTCCCCTCTCAGTATACTACATCGTGTGTAGCTGCAGCTAGTGAACATGTTTTTGTGACAGCTTACGAGGAACATAACTTGTTTCTCTTACTTTCCTCCTGACTGTCCATTCTCTTCATGTACGTTCATGATCTCTGCCTCAGTTTGTGTGTCCGGATTGAAACTTGTGTGTGTGTTGTGGTTTACCTGTGTTATCATTATTAGGCTGTAATGAGTGTCCTGGAGGCCTCAGAGCTCCCAGGTGTCTAAGTGACCAGCAGGTTAATAGAATTAAAAGCTGCAGTGAGGCATTCAAGGGACTACGCACAGGGAGCCGCTCTCTCTCTCTGGAGAGACTCCAGCCTGCAGACAGGCCTTCTCTCTTTACTCCCACACTCAGTCCATCTCATCATCTCCTGCAGGAGTGTTTGTCGTGTTAAGCCCCTGACACACCAACCAGACGGACGGCCGTCGGCAGAAAAGGCAGTCGGAGTGATCAGTCTGCTCCCCGAGGTCCAAGAAGTGCCTCAGAACATACCGAAGCGACGCCGACTTGAGCGTATGTTCTGCTTGTGCGTGAGACGTAATACGTCTCCATAACAGCAGGCGGCGCTAATCTGTATTGTCGCCCAAAAAATTAAAACCGGCAGCTGATTGGATGAACGCCACGTGGGTCTGGCTGCTCCCAGAATACAATCTCATATTTTACGAAGATGGTTCACCAAAACGTGTTTCTGAAAACATTTTAAGAGAGAAATAGGCCGTGCAGTTGCTGAATCTTAATTTCAGCTCAACAAAGATTATTTTTAAAACACACTAAATTCAAAGTCAACAGAAACGACTACATAAGCTGTCTTGGTTTGACCTTCTACTGGTTTGATCTTCCTCTTTAACTAAAAGGTCTATCTCTGTAGGGATCCTTTCCATAATGTTGTCAGACACTTAGAATAATAACCTGAGTCTGTCAGTGGCAAAAACAGAACTTTTACTTTGCTAAATAATGGACCAATGTCAAAGATTATTGTTCCCATCAGTCACTTAGACACAAAAACTTGGGAACATAGGGTCCAGGTTGAACCCTTTAAACACCAGGGCTCCAAACACCTAAAAAAAACAAGGACAATGATAACATGCCAATGGTCGTTCATGTCAATGTTCACCCCTTTAGCATTTTAGGAATTAAAAAAGAATTAATCAAAACAGTCGTTCATGGGGCGGTTCACTAGTCAGAGGTGAATGAAACAAATCGGGTCCGTCTCCCGTGTTAAAAATAAGCAAATCTTCTTCTGTATGAGACATACATCATATAACTGTTATTGTAGGAAATACCATGAATTCATTAGTGTAACGGCCCTGACACACCAACCCGATTATCGGCCGTTGGACAGTCTGGCGAGGTCGGTGACTCGAGTCTGTTCGGTGTGCTCCGTGCCGTCGTCCATAAGAGGAGCCGTCGGCCTTCATTTGGGCTGATTTGACATGTTGAATCGGAAGGCGGGCAGTCGGACTCAATGACCAATCTGATTGGTGGAGTGCTAGCCTGGAAATGACAGGCGGCATGTGCAGGATGAGCGTGACAAACGGCTTTCAAAATCTGACGAAAATCTTTTAAACTGACCTTTGTCGATCTGAATTGAAGACAAATGCACGGCCTATTTCATGGCTACCAACAAACTGCTGTTTGGTCCGCTTTTGGTGCGCACCAGAGTTTGATTGCAGCGTTCTCACCTGCCCAAACGAACCGCACCAGCGCGGCAAACAAACTCTAGTTCGAGTCAACTGAACTAATGGCTATCGGCGTGAGAACGCCCTTAGAATAATAATCTGAGTCTGTCAGCGGCAAAAACAGAACTTTTAGTGGACGCTAACAGATGCTGAACATCTGTCCTGTAGGGTTACATTACAGCCCAGTTCACGGCTGCTGGTTACAGCGTTCTCGCTCAGTACTGGACCAGTTTAGTCACTTAGACACCAATGCATCGGAAAAATGGGGTCCAGGTTGAAAAAGAGACTGACAGGCTGACCTGTTCGCAGCTCTTTTTTACGGGGTTGATGTGATGTAGAATCATTTCTTAAAACACTGGTTCTCAAGCTTTTTCCAAATAATGTTCCCCATGTTTTTAAGCCATGTACCCCCTAACCAGCGTGAATAATTTTTGGCAGAAAAAACAAGTCTCTATAAAGAGGAAGAATACAGCAACGTCAGCGATAGATTTACTAAACAACAGCCTTGGACCTGGAGAACATTTAAATGCTGATGAAGAAAGGAGACAAAAACTTGGAAAAAGACGGTAGTAAGAAGGAAGGAAGGCAATAATAGGTTGAACATAGTAATAAAAACTTCGGAAAAAAAAGGCAGTAGAAAAAAGTAAGGAAGAAAGGCAAGAATAGGTCAAAACAAGGTCAAAACCTTCAAAAAAAGGTGACAAACTTCAAAAACAGGGGTTTAAAATAAAAAGAGTAGTAACTACAGCCTTGTAACTGAAAAACATTTTGCAAGAAATGTCATCTACCCCCTGCAGTCCTCCAAAGTACCCCTACGGGGGACACGTACCCCCTGCAGTCCTCCAAAGTACCCCTAGGGGGACACGGACCCCCATTTGAGAAACACTGTCTTAGAGGATGGTAGAAACCTGCAGTCTGAGCTTTGAGTCCCAGGAGCTTTCATTAGCGCCTGTAATCAGCGTTATCCTCTGAGCTCTGATAAACATCTACTACTGGGCCTCTCTCTTTGCTCCCAGAGGACTAATTACCATCAGAAACTGTTGATAAGTGTTTTGTTAGGAAGCCGCTCACAGTGGACTCATTAACAGTCGCATTTCAGAAACATTAACGCTCATTGTGAGCTGCTGTGGCAACTGGAACACATGAATGATGAAACTGTTGGACCATTAGGGGGCAGTGTAGTCCCCTGAGCTCCCAACATGCAACAGTTTATAGTTTTTACAACTGTTTTGGCATACTGTTCACAACTAAGTTTCACAACGCAAAACTCAGTGATGTTAAAGAGTGCACCGGGAGTCAGGCAGTTACCTTATTACCTTATAACATATCCCACGTTAGACTGGTTTATAGTGTATAGCCAGTCACAGATATCACAGATATTGGTTAAAGGTCCAGTGTGTAACGTGTTTAGTTGTTCATTATCAAAGTCTGTGTTGCGTTCACAAACTTGTACTTTTTCATGAATATTTACCTCCACCATCAATTCCAGGTATTCCTATTGGCTTGAAATGTAACATTAGCGTCTGCATGAACTGGGGAGGACGCTCCATATTCATGCTCCATCTAGAAATATGTTAGCCGGTAAGGGACACACAGGACATACTGCTCCACCTCTGTGTGTGTGTGTGTGTGTGTGTGTGTGTGTGTGTGTGTGTGTGTGTGTGTGTGTGTGTGTGTGTGTGTGTGTCGTGTGTCTGTGTGTGTGTGTGTGTGTGTGTGTGTGTGTGTGTGTGTGTGTGTGTGTGTGTGTGTGTGTGTGTGTGTGTGTGTGTGTGTGTGTGTGTGTGTGTAAGGGACACACAGGACATACTGCTCCACCTCCCTGTGTGTGTGTGTGTGTGTGTGTGTGTGTGTGTGTGTGTGTGTGTGTGTGTGTGTGTGTGTGTGTGTAAGGGACACACAGGACATACTGCTCCACCTCTGTGTGTGTGTGTGTGTGTGTGTGTGTGTGTGTGTGTGTGTGTGTGTGTGTCTGTGTTCAGTGTGTGTCTGTGTGTCTGTGTGTGTGTGTGTCTGTGTGTGTGTGTGTGTGTGTGTGTGTGTGTGTGTGTGTGTGTGTGTGTAAGGGACATACAGGACATACTGCTCCACCTCTGTGTGTGTGTGTGTGTGTGTGTGTGTGTGTGTGTGTGTGTGTGTGTGTGTGTGTGTGTAAGGGACACACAGGACATACTGCTCCACCTCTGTGTGTGTGTGTGTGTGTGTGTGTGTGTCTGTGTGTGTGTGTGTGTGTGTGTGTGTGTGAGGGACATAGAGGACATACTGCTCCACCTCTGTGTGTGTGTGTGTGTGTGTGTGTGTGTGTGTGTGTGTGTGTGTGTGTGTGTGTGTGTGTGTGTGTGTGAGGGACATAGAGGACAAACTGCTCCACCTTTCATGTTTTCTCTGTCACATGATGAACTAACAGCTGCTGCTAACGCTGCTAACAGGTATCGTAGCTTCCCGGCCCGGCAGGTTTGAAGAAGGAAACATGGAGGACCAACACGTATTCACAGTCCAGATTTCAGGAACAGGAGCCTTCGTCTTCTTCGCCCAGAAAAAGGAAAAACAGATATTGAAAAGAGCGAGAGACCGGCTTTTTGATGCGTGAAGGCTACCGTAGCTGTAACACGTATACTGACACAAGGAAATAAGCTGTTTTAGTTGTAGAGGGCTCTATACTGCCTACAATTGGGATGGGAAAGGCAGACATATATATATATATATATATATATATATATATATATATATATATATATATATATATATATATATATATATAGTTTATTAACATGCTTTTATTTGGAAAAAGTAAAATATTTTTGACCTGAATGATGAAATTGTTGGACCATTAGGGGGCAGTGTAGTCCCCTGAGCTCCCAACATGCAACAGTTTTAACATACTATGGCTGTTTCTCAAACCTCCTACTTGCACTTACACTTCAAACACTTAGTAAAGTACCAGGATGACCCCCTAAAAACGGTCAAAAAGTTCAGTGTGGAACGATGGGCCCTACGCGCACTAAACGGGCGCCATCTGGACTACAAAGCGGAAAGGGGAGGGACCAGGGACGTCGACCGGCAGCTGATTGGACGAACGCGTCACGTGGGTCTGGCTTCTCCCGTATTTCACAACCGAGCATGATGGCGGCTAGGTGGTTTAACGTAAGTGTTCCTTTTTGGGACAATACTAACCATCCAAAGGGGGCACTACGGCAGGAAGTGGTCAGTGCACGTTAGCGGTGTGCTGACGGAAGTATGAGGAATGAGACGCAGTCTATGACTTTGAGAAAAACAAAGAAAAACACAGTGAGCTCTTTCAGCGTCTGTACTGACGTTTCATTCAACATTTAACAGTACCTTTTTAACATTTTGTGTGTATATGTCTTCACCAGACCCACTCTCACTCCCATCTCCCAACTTTTTTAGATATTTGTACTTTACTATTTACGAATATCGGTACTTTCTACTCCTTACAGTTTACAAAATCTGGCTCGTTACTTTAGTTTCAGATCATTTCAGTGGAGTTACCGTTATTATTTCCCGCATCATCAATACAGACTTTAATTGGATGGGAATATACGTTGCACTTGACGCTCCACTACAAGACGACTTGACAGATTCGGCATCATTCATTCACGGCAAATCATTGCGGCTCGATGGCGGTAATGTTAGCACATAGTAGTATGGACGGTGACATGATTGAAAAAGAAGAAAACGGAGATCCCAGAGAGAAATAAAATAGAGAAACTGGATCTATGAATTCTCACAGGATCACAGTTTTCACAATCACAATTCATATCTTGCTACTCAGTCAGGATCGTATTAACCTGGAGTCCCAGTCTCTGTCACAATAATCATATATGTGATGTTTTCATAGACTGCATGTATATAATGGACCACCAGGTCCCGTGTCTCTGGACGGGAGACCAGTGAAGGACATTAGAAGCTCTTTCCCGGTGATGGCTGAGCGTTACTGAGCAGCCTCCAACTGAGCTTGAAGACGTAGATGTGACGTGAGCAACCTGTCTGAAAGTTGGAAGTCTTCTGGTAGCTGTGCCAAGAGAAATCTCAATCATTCCCAATCTAGCAGAGACGGAGAGCGTAGGTATATGTAAGGAGATAACATAGA
>NC_135867.1:729714-734714 GCF_031162955.1 Sander vitreus
ATGTTCACTGAAGTTTCTCAGCTTGACCTCCAGTAACATTTGTGGTCCAGGTAGCTTTGCATAAAACATGGTTGTCATATGCTACTACTACTTCTACTTTTACTTTTATACTTTAAGTACATTTCTTCAAGCCTGTACTTTGTTAATTTTACTTGAGTAAAGAAGTTAAATCAGTACTTCTACTTTTCCCAGAGTATTTTTTAACACAAGTATCTGTACTTCTACTTGAGTACAGGAAGTGAGTACTTATGCCATCTTTGCCACACACACGCACACACACACACACATACACACACACATGCACACACACACAGACAGACACACACACACTGCATGCATATACACACACACACAGTCACTTGTCACATGTGTGTGTGTGTGTGTGTGTGTGTGTGTGTGTGTGTGTGTGTGTCTGTCTGTCTGTGTGTGTGTCTGTCTGTGTGTGTGTGTGTGTGTGTGTGTGTGTGTGTGTGTGTGTGTGTGTGTGTGTGTGTGTCTGTGTGTGTGTGTGTCTGTGTGTGTGTGTGTGTGTGTGTGTGTGTGTGTGTGTGTGTGTGTGTGTGTGTGTGTGTGTCTGTGTGTGTGTCTGTGTGTGTGTGTGTGTATGTGTGTGTGTCTGTCTGTGTGTGTGTGTGTGTATGTGTGTGTGTGTCTGTGTGTGTGTTTGTCTGTGTGTGTGTGTGTGTGTGTGTGTGTGTGTGTGTGTGTGTGTGTGTGTGTGTGTGTGTGTGTGTGTGTGTGTGTGTGTGTGTGTGTGTGTGTGTGTGTGTGTCTGTGTGTGTTTGATTTGAAGGGTGTTCTGGTTCTGACTCAACAGGGTTTCCAGACATCTCAGCACATGTGGCCAGATGTGTTCAGCCAGTAAAACCTCCAGTCTGTCTCTGTGTCTGCAGCTGGAACGGGAAGTTTTGGAAAATATTGTGGACAGCAGAAAAACAGAAGCCAACATTACCGCAGCGCATGTCACATCTGGAAACCTGGCAGATTGGGAGGATTGGACTGTGTGTGTGTGTGTGTGTGTGTGTGTGTATGTGTGTGTGTGTGTGTGTGTGTGTGTGTGTGTGTGTGTGTGTGTGTGTGTGTGTGTGTGTGTGTGTGTGTGTGTCTTTAAGTTCAGTGAAAGAAAAATAAGACTTCAAACTGGATTTTAGACATTTATTTTAGTCCCTTAATGGGCAGAAAGTCTTATAAAATGGAAATACTCGACTAAAGTTGAGTAAATGTACTTAGTTACTTTCGTCTGCTGAGCCTCATTATTTTACACATAAAGAGGAACTTGGAGAAATAGATGAGACTGGCTCCGCCTGCTGCTAACGCCACTGAACTGCAGCTCTCGGTTCATCATCTCTTTTTCTACTTTTTTGTCACTTTTTTCTACATTTTTGTCACTTTTGTCACTGTTTTTTCTACATTTTTGTCACTTTTGTTACTTTTTTTTACATTTTTGTCTCTTTTGTCATTGTTTTTTCAAATTTTTGTCACTGTTTTTTCTACATTTTTGTCACTTTTTTTTCTACATTTTTGTCACTTTTTCTACATTTTTGTCACTTTTTTCTACATTTTTGTCACTTTTGTCACTTTTTTTCTACATTTTTGTCACTTTTTTTTCTACATTTTTTGTCACTTTTTTTTCTACATTTTTTTTTCTTTCACTTTTGTCACTTTTTTTCTACATTTTTGTCACTTTTTTTCTACATTTTTGTCACTTTTGTCACTTTTTTTCTACATTTTTGTCACTTTTTTTCTACATTTTTTTCACTTTTTTCTACATTTTTTTCACTTTTGTCATTTTTGTCACTTTTTTTCTATATTTTTGTCACTTTTGTCACTTTTTTCTACATTTTTGTCACTTTTTTCTACATTTTTTTCACTTTTGTCACTTTTTTCTACATTTTTGTCACTTTTTTCTACATTTTTGTCACTTTTTTCTACATTTTTGTCACTTTTGTCACTTTTTTCTACATTTTTGTCACTTTTTTCTACATTTTTGTCACTTTTTTCTACATTTTTGTCACTTTTGTCACTTTTTTCTACATTTTTGTCACTTTTTTTCTACATTTTTGTCACTTTTTTCTACATTTTGTCATTTTTGTCACTTTTTTCTACATTTTTGTCACTTTTGTCACTGTTTTTTCTACATTTTTGTCATTTTTGTCACTTTTTTTTCTACATTTTTGTCACTTTTTTCTACATTTTTGTCACTTTTTTCTACATTTTTGTCACTTTTTTTCTACATTATTTTCACTTTTGTCACTTTTTTCTACATTTTTGTCACTTTTTTCTACATTTTGTCATTTTTGTCACTTTTTTCTACATTTTTGTCACTTTTTTTCTACATTTTTGTCATTTTTGTCACTTTTTTTTCTACATTTTTGTCACTTTTTTTCTACATTTTTGTCACCTTTTTTCTACATTTTTGTCACTTTTTTTCTACATTTTTGTCACTTTTTTCTACATTTTTGTCATTTTTGTCACTGTTTTTTCTACATTTTTGTCATTTTTGTCACTTTTTTTTCTACATTTTTGTCACTTTTTTCTACATTTTTGTCACTTTTTTCTACATTTTTGTCACTTTTTTCTACATTTTTGTCACTCTTTTCTGTAATTTTTTTGTGCCTTTTTCAGCATTTCCTACACTTATTCTGATGTTTTTGTGGCTATTCTTGAGTGTTTTTTTAATGTTTTTTTGGCGTTTTCCATGCTTTTTATGCTTTATGCTTTTTCATTGTTATTTGATTCATTTGTTCTTCACTGGGTCTTATTTTTAGTTGTTTATTTTCTGCTTGTGAAGCACTTTGTGACTGTCTGTAAAAGCTGCTTCAGTACATAAACTTCCTTCCTTCTATTTCTCATGTGCCCAAAACAACACACCTACATTTCCCACAATGCAGCTGGACGGATTCACGTTTCTCAGACTCTCGTCCTGCCTTCAACACCCAGGGTTCAGATTCCAGTTACTCCTCCTCCTTCTCCTCCTCCTCCTCCTCCTCCTCCTCCTTGTGTGTGTGTGGGGTGGCAGAGCGAGGACTCTGAGCTGCTGGGAGAACTGGAAGTTTTAGTCCAACACTACAAGAGGAAACCAGAGGAAACTGCAGCTACCACAGTGAGTCTAAATCTGTTATTACTGTCTGGGATCCTTTCAGGTTTCTTACTGGGACTACTGGGGGACTACTGGGACTGCTTCTCTCACTCTCCCAAACTCAAACACTGCAGACTCTCAGATCTGTTCACTCCTACATATGCAGGTTAAATCAGAAGCTCAGTCACAGCTCTGGGCTTAAATCAAGGCTCTGGGCTTAAATCACAGCTCTGGGCTTAAATCAAGACTCTGGGCTTAAATCACAGCTCTGGGCTTAAATCACAGGCTCTGGGCTTAAATCACAGCTCTGGGCTTAAATCACAGCTCTGGGCTTTATTCTAGACTCAGACTTAATGTTTATATCCCAGCTCAGAAGGTGATTAAAGCAGCTTTCTTCCATTAAATGAAATATTGCAAAGGTACGGCTGTTTAATCCCAAGAATATGCAGAAGAACTGCATTTATTTCAAGTAGATTAGATTACTGTAATGCAATCTGAACTGAACTCTGCTTCCAGGTTTAACTCTTGTGTTGTCTTCCGTTGGACCGTGCACTTGTCGTCCTCCCGGGTCAAAACCCCAAAAAATCCACACTTTTTCTGACGATTTTGGAGCTTTTTTCAACACTTTTGGAGCTTTTTTCAATGTTTTTGGCGGGTTTTTTTGTTGCCGTTTTACACTTCTTTTCACTACCATGTCACACTAACACCAACTAACTAATCCTTGAGTTAAAAAAACCCAGAAATGATGAATTATTTAGACTGAAGGCAGGTACACAGCGGGCTGATAATCGGCCGTCTGACAGTCTGGCGAGGTCGGTGCCTCGAGTCTGGTCGGTGTGCTCCGTGCTGTTGTCTGTCTGAGGGGCCGTCGACCTTCATTTGGGCTAATTTGACATGTTGAATCGGGGGGGCGGGCACTGCCGGCAGTCTGACTCAATGAGCCATCTGATTGGTGGAGAGCTGACCAGGAAACGAGGAGCGAGATGAGCGTGACTAGAGTCTCTCAAAACCTGACGAACATCTTCTAAACTGACCTTTGTTGATCTGAAATGAAGATTCAGCAGCTGCACGGCCTGTTTCTCTCTTCAGATGTTTTCAGAAACACGTTACGGTGAACTATTTTAGGACGATATGAGATCGTGTTCTGTCGCGAGTCGCCATCCGGAAGCAGCAGCCAGACCCACGTGACGCGTTCGTCCAATCAGCTGCCGGTTTTCATTTTTGGGCGACAATCCAGATTAGCGCCGCCTGCTGTTATGGAGACGTATTACGTCTCGTCTCTTCGGTGTTCTGAGGAACTTTTTGGACCGACTCGGGGAGACCGATCAGTCACACTGGCTTTCCTGCCGACGGTCGGCCGTCTGGTTGGTGTGTAACGGCCTTTATATTAAAGGAAGGATCATCACAGACTGGTATATGTCAACGTTCAGTGCGGATACTGTTTCGAAACATTTCAGTTTCTTTTTCAAATGCTAAAACATTTAACAAAGCACCCCAAATTCACACCAATGAAATTAGAGATCCGATCTTTTGTTGTACTTGCGATGCATGTTGTATGGAATCATCCATTCATGTTATTTTTGGTTCATTAAAAGTAGGAAGTTAAAAAGAGACCCATATTTCTGATATAGACATTTAGAAAATGGACAACATGAGGGTTAACTAAACAACTAGAAAAAGAAAGATAGTTTCAGCTCCCAGTTCTCTGATGTGTTCACTCCTACATCTTGAGTCAGGTAAAATCAGAAATCACAGCTCTGGGCTTTATTCTAGACTCAGACTTAATGTTTATATCCCATCGCAGAAGGTGATTAAAGCAGCTTTCTTTCATTAAAGGTCCCATGGCATGAAAATGTCACTTTATGAGTTTTTTTTTTAACATTAATGTGAGTTCCCCCAGCCTGCCTATGGTCCCCCAGTG
>NC_135867.1:739714-749714 GCF_031162955.1 Sander vitreus
GCTGTCTTAAAACTCTCTCTCTATATATATATATGTACAAAATGTAAAACACATAAGCATACACAAGAAAACAAAGCAACAATTGCTCGTCCGAAACAAAGTCTGATCCCCTTCAATCATCCAAATTATTTAAATCAGGCAGACAGCAGATGCTTTCCTGGGAGAAGAGCAACCTGCTAGAGAAATAACAGCTCTACATGTAACTTAAGAAGCACTGTAATCTGCAGGACTTTGCAGAGGAGACTTCCCTTCCTGTCATTCATCCTGCCATTGTTCTTTGAGCTCCAACATGTAAACATTTCCTCTCCGCGTGTCATGTCACTAAAACTCGCTTTAAATCTCTCACTACTTGCTGCTTTTTCTGCCTTTCATTTGTACTCAGATTCATTTGAAATCCGCTTGCTGAATACAGATTTATTCATATAAACGGTCAAACAGACACAGGACTTCCACCCAGGAGAGCGGGGTTCACGTCCTGTTTGTCACGCTTGCTATAGTACGCCCACCCACGACCCTTTCCTTAACATAACTGCGTCAAAAGGGACGACAATAGTCCCGACCAAGTGTGTTTACTTATAGCTCTAAAGGGACGTCAATAGTCCCAACCAAGTGTGTTTACTTATAGCGCTAAAGGGACGTCAATAGTCCCGACCAAGCACGTTTACTTATAGTGCTAAAGGGACGTCAATAGTCCCGATCAAGCACGTTTACTTATAGTGCTAAAGGGACGTCAATAGTCCCAACCAAGCACGTTTACTTATAGCGCTAAAGGGACGACAATAGTCCCGACCAAGCGTGTTTACTTATAGCGCTAAAGGGGACGACAATAGTCCCGACCAAGCACGTTTACTTATAGCGCTAAAGGGGACGTCAATAGTCCCCGACCAAGCGCGTTTACTTATAGCGCTAAAGGGGACGTCAATAGTCCCGACCAAGCACGTTTACTTATAGCGCTAAAGGGACGTCAATAGTCCCGACCAAGCGTGTTTACTTATAGCTCTAAAGGGACGGCAATAGTCCCGACCAAGCACGTTTACTTATAGCGCTAAAGGGACGTCAATAGTCCCGACCAAGCGCGTTTACTTATAGCTCTAAAGGGGCGTCAATAGTCCCGACCAAGCACGCTTTACTTATAGCGCTAAAGGGACGTCAATAGTCCCGACCAAGCACGTTTACTTATAGCGCTAAAGGGACGTCAATAGTCCCGACCAAGCACGTTTACTTATAGCTCTAAAGGGACGTCAATAGTCCCGACCAAGCGCGTTTACTTATAGCGCTAAAGGAGACTTTCAGCGTCAATAAGAACGACAAAGGCACCTGACCAAGCGTCCATATTTGACGAGATGAGTGTGAGAACGTGTTGGGGTGGGGGAGGGTGGTTGTTCCTGTTCAAGTGTGTTTGTTTGTTCTGATGTTTAAAATGAAGAAATGGTTTAGTAATGTTACTAACTGAGCAGGTTTGTATGAGAACATTTTATATATCAGCCTAACAGAAAATGTTCTGTATTTTAACTGTAGCCACACATAATTTCCATCATAGCTGCTGAACAAACGATGTCTGGGAGCGTTTTTGTGGGAGGACAGTCTGGTTTATTCATCATCTTCCTCTTCTTTCTGTCTTCCTCCTTCTTCCTTTTCTCTCTCTCTCTGTCTCTCTCTGCAGTTCTTTGTGTTTTGCCACAGTTTTCTGCAGCTGGCGCAGCTGTTGGTGTCGGGCTACATGAAGAGCTCCATCTCCACCATCGAGAGACGCTACGGCCTCTCCAGCCAGAAGTCTGGGCTCCTGGCTTCTTTCAACGAGGTACAAACCACATCCTAACACAAAAGCAGGCATATTTCATATCTAGGTTCAATACCCGGAAGGGAATTTTTTTTGCCAAACCCTTTAACGTGTGTGTGTGTGTCTCTCTATGTCTGTGTGTGTGTGTGTGTGTGTGTGTGTGTGTGTGTGTGTGTGTGTGTGTCTCTTTGGGTTTGTGTGTGTGTGTGTGTGTCTAGTGTATGTGTGTGTGTGTGTGTGTGTGTGTGTGTGTGTGTGTGTGTGTGTGTGTGTGTGTGTGTGTGTGTGTGTGTGTGTGTGTGTGTGTGTGTGTGTGTGTGTGTGTGTGTGTGTGTGTGTGTGTGTGTGTGTGTGTGTGTCTATGTGTGGACTTGTGTGTGTGTGTGTGTCTATGTGTGGACTTGTGTGTGTGTGTGTGTGTGTGTGTGTGTGTCGTGTGTGTGTGTGTGTGTGTGTGTGTGTGTGTGTGTGTCTATGTGTCTATGTGTGGTCTTGTGTGTGTGTGTGTGTGTGTGTGTGTGTGTGTGTGTGTGTCCAGGTGGGGAACACGGTCCTTATTGTGTTTGTGAGTTTCTTGGGGAGTCGAGTCCACAGGCCGCAATTCATCGCCGGCGGAGCTCTGCTGGCCTGCTTCGCCTCGCTGCTGATAGCGATGCCGCACTTCCTGGGCGGACCGTACGACTACACTGACCGCATCCGCTGTGAGTTGATGGTCTCAGTCGCTAGTTTCAAGTCTTCTTCAACACAGCATGATGTTCATTTAGTAAATGATGCTCCCATTTATTTTAAAATAGAAGAATAAGCAGGGGATGCTTTAAGACCTGTCAGTCAGGACAGAGGCTTAGCGATGCTAACCATGCTAACACTGAGGACATTAAAATAGAAAACAATTCATTTTTGGCTGTTGTCCGTGTTTTCACCCTCTCACTGTGTGTTTTCACTTCAGCAAAGTTAACCGGAACATTTTGGTCACCTAAAAATGTCTTGTTAAGCGTTGTGCAAAACAAGCTAGCTAGGAGTAACTTAAAGCGTTAACTCTCGCCAAAATGCAACCTAGGGTCTTTTTGTGAATGTACCTGAGTCAAACTTTCATTTAAAAGCATAATTAGGACGGAAACGCCACTTTTCAGATGTACCATATTTTCGTTTTTCGGTCAAATGGCCTTCTGAATGGGAGAGCTAGGGGCGCTACTATGCTAGCCTCAAAATAGCTATTTTTAAACCACTGAGAAGGCTCGACACAACATGAGACTTTGCTCCAAGTATCACCAGGGACTCTACACCTTAACTCCACCGGTGACCAAGATATCCTAAATCTGTGGCTACTTGTTTTGGTATCGACTCGTTTTGACTGCCGAGGTGGTAGCAGCCGGAAACAACAACACCTACCGTGAGTTGTTCAAAACCTCTTTTTAGTAAACTCTGGGTACACAACCAATGTAGTCAGTGCTGTGGTTAAGGTGTAGAGTCCCTGGTGATACTTGGAGCAAAGTCTCATGTTGTGTCGAGCCTTCTCAGTGGTTTAAACATAGATATTTTGAGGCTAGCATAGTAGCGCCCCTAGCACTCCCATTCAGAAGGCCATTTGACCGAAAAACGAAAATACGGTACATCTTAAAAGTGGCGCTTCCGTCCTAATTATGCTTTTAAATGAAAGTTTGACTCGGGTACATTCACATAAAGACCCTAGGTTGCATTTTGGCGAGAGTTACGCTTTAATAATCCCCAAATTGGTCCAGTCAGAACACGAGAAAACATGTTCTAGGAACATTATGTTCTAGGATCTGCAAAAATCCCTCCGGTCGGAAAGCGGCTTTGGTGGACCAGCTCTGACTTGATGTCTTTCGCTAGGGAAACTTAGTCTCTGTTTGTAAACCCACAATTGTGTTGTAACTTTTATGCTGGACTCAGTAAACGTTGCTTAACTGAACTCTTTGTCTCAGATTGATCCTTGTGTTCTGGTAAACTGAAGTCCGACGAAAGAAGGGAATTAATAATTTGGAGTGAGATTTGACCGTTCTTAGGGGCCTTATTTCCAAGAAAAGGTTGAGAAACTGTAATGTTTAGACACTTTAACTGAACCTCACGATGTGTTAACTTGCCCTCTGTTTCCCCGACAGCCTCCAGGGGTAACAGCTCCGGCCTCTGCCAATCAGAGAGCCCCCTCAGCACCTTGCCGTCCAATCAGAGCTGCAGCCAGCAGGACAGCGTCACCCAGCAGGGCATGTACCCTCTGCTGCTGCTGGGGCAGCTGCTGCTCGGCATCGGAGCCGTCCCCATCCAGCCCTTCGGCATCTCCTACATCGACGACTACGCCTCCAAGAAGAACTCGCCACTCTACCTCGGTAGGCTGCCGAAACGCTGAGTCATGTTCAGGGTTCGACAATAAAGGCCAAGATATACTAGCTTTTTAACAATGCATACTCGTAGATAAGCGACGGCATGAACGGCATTGTTAACATACTTGACTGCGTACTTTGTGTGTACCTGGAAGATTAAACGTATATCCACTAGGGGGCAGATCAGAGCAGTATCGTCCCCCACCGTGAAACAGTTGCTGACGAAGGGGGTCAGCTTCTCCTCACAACGCGTACCTCCTATGGCGCCATTTTGATGCTACCAAGCCATCACCTCCCGTTAGCATCCCGTTAGCATCCCATTGACTGCCATTCATTCTGACGTCACTTTGACAGAGAATACCTTTACATCTGAAGCGTTTAAAGACTCTATTTGTCCGTTGTTTATTTCTAAAGAAACACGACAATGTATAAAAGGCTCCATTACCTTGTAGCTCACGTTATGGCTCCGTAGCAGACGTTTTTATAACAATAGGCTAACGATTGGGTCATAACCACGAGACTTCCTGTCTCATAGTAGAGGAGTTACCGTATAGTACAGGAGAAGCTCTCAGGCAGTTTGGACTTCCATCAGCTGTTTAAGTGTAATGACTAATGTTAACTATCATTTTAGTGATCAATAATGAGCCTGTGTCTATGTTATCTCCTTACATATACCTACGCTCTCCGTCTCTGCTAGATTGGGAATGATTGAGATTTCTCTTGGCACAGCTACCAGAAGACTTCCAACTTTCAGACAGGTTGCTCACGTCACATCTACGTCTTCAAGCTCAGTTGGAGGCTGCTCAGTAACGCTCAGCCATCACCGGGAAAGAGCTTCTAATGTCCTCCACTGGTCTCCGTCCAGAGACACGGGGTCTGCTGGTCCATTATATATACTTTCTATGTTGCTGACCAGCCTGTCAGATGATATGCTGCCCCCACGTTCATGTGCTGAATTGCATCTTGCGGACGCGTAGCGTTACTTTCTGAAGACGTGCAGAACCTTCACTCCAAAGAAACACAGGATACACTGAGCCTAAATCATTTATTGACATTAACATCTTCCAGATTATAACTTTATGCACATTTTGCTGATTATACGTTCTGCACTTTTACCTAAGTAATATTTTCAATGTGGGCGTGTTACTCAACTTGCAACACTTTAGTCTGACAGCCTGACATGTCTTACATCCTACTTCTTAATTAAAGCAGCATTAAGTTATGAAGTAGGTCATGTTTGCTCCGTACACGCCGTCACTCTGTCAAATCACAGCTGCTCCAACTGAGTCATAATGAGCACTTACACGTTGGCAGAAAAGTATTTATTTAGGGGAGTGTGTGTGTGTGTGTCTGTGTGTGTGTCTCTGAGAGTTTTGAAAACACTCAGTGTGTGTGTGTGTGTGTGTGTGTGTGTGTGTGTGTGTGTGTGTGTGTGTGTGTGTGTGTGTGTGTGTGTGTGTGTGTGTGTGTGTGTGTGTGTCTCTGAGAGTTTTGAAAACACTCAGTGTGTCTGTGTGTGTCTGTGTGTGTGTGTGTGTATGTGTATGTGTGTGTGTGTGTGTGTGTGTGTGTGTGTGTGTGTGTGTGTGTGTGTGTGTGTGTGTGTGTGTGTGTGTGTGTGTGTGTGTGTGTGTGTGTGTGTGTGTGTCTTGTGAAAAAAGTCTTGTGTATACAGTCTTGTGTGAGAGTTTCTTAAGTGTTTTCAGCTAAATAAATGTTTTCAGCTAAATAAATATCCAGCGCTGGAAGAAGTAGTCAGATCCTAAGTACTAATACAGCACTGTAAAAATACTCTGTTACAAGTAAAAGTCTGTAAGTATCATCAGGAAAATGTAGTTAACGTATTAAAACATTGTAGAAAGTGTAAAGGATCCAACCAGCTGTGTGTGTAATGGTCTGATCATCTCAGCTGGACTTGTAGCCGTTATATTGTTGGTTAGTTTCATTCATAATAAAACATCAGCTCGTATAAACTACATGTGTTCTGTGTGCAGTAATCTTAATGTGTAAAGTAACTAGTAACTAAAGCTGTAACAGATGAATGTAGTGTAATAACTAAAGTAACTAGTAACTAAAGCTGTAACAGATGAATGTAGTGTAATAACTAAAGTAACTAGTAACTAAAGCTGTAACAGATGAATGTAGTGGAGTAAAAAGTACCATATTTCTCTCTGAAATGTAGCGGAGTAGAAGTAGAAAGTGGCATGAAAAGAACAGACTCAAGTAAAGTACAAGTAGTACTTTACTTGTAGTTGTAGTTGACAGTTGGCGTTTGGTCTCCAGCAGAGTAACTGGTTCTTATTGTTTCTCTCCAACAGAAATAACATAACCCGCCCATTTCTTGTCACAGTATTTTTGATATGCACGGATCACACTGATAACTGCCGATTGTGTAATCAGCTAATAACATTACAACATACAGTCACCTTTCCTTATGAAGCAGCGATCTCCTCGTGTTTGTAGTAATTAAAGCAAAAGGAAGTATAAGAGCACCAAATGTCCTTGTAGGGAGGCAGGTTTGGTGGGGGTGATGGGTCAAAGAAACACAGGACTTTCACCCAGGAGACCGGGGGTTCGTGTCCTGTTTGAAGAGAAAAGGAAACAGAGAGTTGAGGCGTGTTAGCGCCGCAGCTCTCGGTCTCG
This sequence comes from Sander vitreus, assembly GCF_031162955.1. Taxonomy (NCBI): domain Eukaryota; kingdom Metazoa; phylum Chordata; class Actinopteri; order Perciformes; family Percidae; genus Sander; species Sander vitreus. The sequence continues at coordinate 746,477 of NC_135867.1, forward strand.
CTCTCGGTCTCTAGGCCGCATGTGCGTGCATGCGTGCGTGTGTATATATGTTTATGTGTGCGTGTGTGTGCGTGCGTGTGCGGGTGTGTGTGTGTGCGTGCGTGCGTGCGTATGTGTATATATGTGTGTGTGTGTGTGTGTGTGTGTGTGTGTATATATGTTTATGTGTGCGTGTGTGTGCGTGCGTGTGCGGGTGTGTGTGTGTGCGTGCGTGCATGCGTATGTGTATATATGTGTGTGTGTGTGTGTATATATGTGTGTGTGTGTGTGTGTGTGTGTGTGTGTGTGTGTGCATGCATGTGACTCTCTGTACTAATGAAATGAACCAGAGTCTGGTAGGACCAGGCTAGTGTACCAGAGTCTGGTAGGACCAGGCTAATGGACCAGAGTCTGGTAGGACCAGGCTAGTGGACCAGAGTCTGGTAGGACCAGGCTAATGTACCAGAGTCTGGTAGGATCAGACTAGTGTACCAGAGTCTGGTAGGACCAGGCTAATGGACCAGAGTCTGGTAGGACCAGGCTAGTGTACCAGAGTCTGGTAGGACCAGGCTAATGGACCAGAGTCTGGTAGGACCAGGCTAGTGGACCAGAGTCTGGTAGGACCAAGCTAGTGTACCAGAGTCTGGTAGGACCAGGCTAGTGGACCAGAGTCTGGTAGGACCAGGCTAATTAGCAGGGGGAACTTGGCTTAAAAACACAATTCAAAGGGGGAACATTATTGACGACAGATTGAGATCCACTGGGTTAGGGGGTTAAAGACCTCAGGCGTTTCATGTGTCTTGTGTGTTTCTTTCAGGGATCCTCCTCGCTGTGACCACCATCGGCCCGGCCTTCGGCTTCATCAGCGGCTCCCTCATGCTGCGCATTTACGTCGACTTCGACAAGTTATCCAAAGGTGAGGAGACGCGCTGCGCCGACGACTCACAGCTCAACTTACACAACCCCCCCCCCCCACGGCTCGTTTATAAGGGAGCGTGCCTATACTCTTTCTAAATCTTTGGATGAACATGATTTAATCATGCCACCTATATTCCATCTAAACCAGTGTTGCTCAACGGGGGTGGTACAGCCCGCTCAATCAGGTTTTAAGCCCTGCGACAAAAACGTCCAAAAAAGCCCAAAATTGAGTCCATTCCCCGTGTAAAGTATGCCTGTGAGTCAGATATGTCTGATGCAATTAATCCACAACATCTCTGGGCTCCTGAAGACGTTCTGCGGAGGTTTGGAGAGCAGATTTCAGGACGCAGCTTTAAAGATATATGCATCATTGAGTGATTTTCTAAAGGATTTTGCAAGTAGACCACCTTTTGCTGATGAAGCAGGCTCTGTAGTATCCATGCCAAATGAGGAGACTGATGAGGAAACAGTAAGGCTCTGCACCGCTACAGCTTGACACATCATCCAGTCATCTTCTGACTACATTTAAAGTCACTTTTTCATCAATCAGAGATCACAGACTCCTTTCCAAACTGAAAATCTTGATATTGAAGACGAAAATCTTGCTCTAATCCAGGGGTGTCAAACTCAGCTTCACTAAGGGCCACGCATGTTTAGTTCATTGACATGCTTTTATTTAATTGAAAGTCCAAAAATGTTGACTGTAATGTTGCGTGTCTCATACAGCTTTGTCACTTACAGTTCCTTCATAGAGTTTAGCAAATCAAGCTAATAACAATGATTACATATTTTACAACAACCTGTTGAACAACCTGAAAACAGTTTCTGTCTTTTTGGTTTCGGTGCACATATAGGCGCCAGATCAGAACTTGCAAGGGGCCAGATTCTGGGGACATGTGCTCCAAAACTAGTCTTTATAGTCTGGTACAATTCTTCCATGGAGCCTGGTATCCCTGCTGGCAGGATTATCTTTCTGTCATTACATTATATGTCATTTAGCTGATGCTTTTCTCCAAAGCGACTTACAATTGCTGTATATGTCAGAGGTTGCATGTCTCTGGAGTAACTAGGGGTTAAGTGTCTTGCTCAGGGACACATTGGTTGATGTATTACAGTTGTAGTTCACAAAGCTGATTAATGTTGGTCATTTCCTCCATTCCAGCTAAAGAAAACAGAGCAGAGACAAATATCTCACACGGGGTTAAAGCTACGAGGAAATAACTCTTCACGCATTTGGCACATGTGGTGTTCAGCTATTTCACAGTTTTGACAGCTGCGTATGCACACAGTGTTTTGCAGGTTGTGGTTATAGCTACGGCATAAGTGTGTAGAGTTCTGAAAACTGTGTTCAACCTTTAAAAAATGAACTAGAGTTTGGTTTACATTAGGGGTGGAACGGTACACAGAAGTCACGGTACAGCCTGAGCTAGCCGTCTCAGGCTGTACCACCTAGTGTCATCCAGTCTCTCCCCTGAGCTAGCTGTCTCAGGCTGTACCACCTAGTGTCATCCAGTCTGTGCCCTGAGCTAGCCGTCTCAGGCTGTACCACCTAGTGTCCTCCAGTCTGTCCCCTGAGCTAGCCGTCTCAGGCTGTACCACCTAGTGTCATCCAGTCTGTCCCCTGAGCTAGCTGTCTCAGGCTGTACCACCTAGTGTCATCACAGTCTCGTCTCCCTGAGCTAGCTGTCTCAGGCTGTACCACCTAGTGTCATCCAGTCTGTCCCCTGAGCTAGCTGTCTCAGGCTGTACCACCTAGTGTCATCCAGTCTGTCCCCTGAGCTAGCCATCTCAGGCTGTACCACCTAGTGTCATACAGTCTGTCCCCTGAGCTAGCCGTCTCAGGCTGTACCACCTAGTGTCATCCAGTCTGTCCCCTGAGCTAGCCGTCTCAGGCTGTACCACCTAGTGTCATCCAGTCTCTCCCCTGAGCTAGCTGTCTCAGGCTGTACCACCTAGTGTCATCCAGTCTGTCCCCTGAGCTAGCTGTCTCAGGCTGTACCACCTAGTGTCATCCAGTCTGTCCCCTGAGCTAGCTGTCTCAGGCTGTACCACCTAGTGTCATCCAGTCTGTCCCTGAGCTAGCTGTCTCAGGCTGTACCACCTAGTGTCATCCAGTCTGTCCCTGAGCTAGCTGTCTCAGGCTGTACCACCTAGTGTCATCCAGTCTGTCCCCTGAGCTAGCTGTCTCAGGCTGTACCACCTAGTGTCATCCAGTCTCTCCCCTGAGCTAGCTGTCTCAGGCTGTACCACCTAGTGTCATCCAGTCTGTCCCCTGAGCTAGCTGTCTCAGGCTGTACCACCTAGTGTCATCCAGTCTGTCCCCTGAGCTAGCTGTCTCAGG
>NC_135867.1:784714-797214 GCF_031162955.1 Sander vitreus
CACAACCGTTAAGGCGGGTTTTCCACCAATCACAACCGTTGAGGCGGGTTTTCCACCAATCACAACCGTTGAGGCGGGCTTTACACCAATCACAACCGTTGAGGCGGGTTTTCCACCAATCACAACCGTTGAGGCGGGCTTTACACGATGACGATAGCACAGCGACGGCGAGCAGATTCTTGTTTACATTCAACATGACGGCCACCGAAGCGCAGCAACTGTTTGGTTGAAGGACTATCCAATGAGCCCAGAGGCATTTGAGCGGCGTCTGTTGGTGACGCCCCTTTGGAAATGGGCTGTGAATGAAGCTTCCCCAGACCCACTCTCAGTTACAACTGAGAAGGGTCTGGGGTTAGTAAACACCAGCAGGGGGCGAGAAAGTACATTCATTGTTGGAACCCATCATTAGCTTGTGTTTCCCTGGGGAACATTTAAAGTGGTGTACCTTTGTGAGAGCAGGTGGTGAAAAGTTTGGGACAAAGCATATCATCCAGACACATTCAGCTCATCATTTGAGAGAAAACTGGAGATGCAACCAGTAGGGAAATGGAGATGTTTGTGTAAAATTGCTGCGTTTCGTGTGTGTGTGTGTGTGTGTGTGTGTGTGCGTGTCTGTCTGTCCATCTGTCTGTGTGTCTGTCTGTCTGTCTGCTCTGGTTTATTGGCATTTCTTTAAACCAATCACAATCGTCTTGCCAAATAGTCTCAGGAAGGAACTTGTTTTGGTGGAACATGTGGACGTTCAAAAGTAGTTTTAGTCGTGCAACAGAAAACTCAGATTGGACAGATAGTCCAGCTAGCTGTCTGGATTTACCCTGCAGAGATCTGAGGAGCAGTTAACCATAGTCCTCACAAATCAGCCGGAAGTTAGAACGCCAACACAGAGACAGAGGAAGGGGATCAACGTGACATCATGACTTCACGTAAACATACGCGCCACTTTCTAAAGCCAAGTGGCGTGTTATCTGTACGCATTTTGAGCTATCCGCGTGTATGTCTACGCTGTATACAGCTGACGGGTTGCAGACTGATCTCAATAAGTGGTGTATGTATGATACGCCAATTCGTATGCCGTTTTGGCGTGTTATCAAGAAGCAGACATAATCGCTTTTCCAACACGTTCTCACACTCATCTCGTAAAATATGGACGCTTGGTCAGGTGCCTTTGTCGTTCTTATTGACGCTAAAAGTCTCCTTTAGCGCTATAAGTAAACGTGCTTGGTCGGGACTATTGACGTCCCTTTAGCGCTATAAGTAGACGCGCTTGGTCGGGACTATTGACGTCCCTTTAGCGCTATAAGTAAACGTGCTTGGTCGGGACTATTGGCGTCTCCTTTAGCGCTATAAGTAAACGTGCTTGGTCGGGACTATTGGCGTCTCCTTTAGCGCTATAAGTAAACGTGCTTGGTCGGGACTATTGGCGTCCCTTTAGCGCTATACGTAGACTCGCTTGGTCGGGACTATTGTCGTCCCTTTAGCGCTATACGTAGACTCGCTTGGTCGGGACTATTGTCGTCCCTTTAGCGCTATAAGTAAACGTGCTTGGTCGGGACTATTGGCGTCTCCTTTAGCGCTATAAGTAGACGCGCTTGGTCGGGACTATTGACGTCCCTTTAGCGCTATAAGTAAACGTGCTTGGTCGGGACTATTGGCGTCTCCTTTAGCGCTATAAGTAAACGAGCTTGGTCGGGACTATCGCCGTCCCTTTAGCGCTATAAGTAAACGAGCTTGGTCGGGACTATTGACGTCCCTTTAGCGCTATAAGTAAACGTGCTTGGTCGGGACTATTGGCGTCTCCTTTAGCGCTATAAGTAAACGTGCTTGGTCGGGACTATTGGCGTCCCTTTAGCGCTATAAGTAAACGTGCTTGGTCGGGACTATCGCCGTCCCCTTTAGCGCTATAAGTAGACTCGCTTGGTCGGGACTATTGCCGTCCCCTTTAGCGCTATAAGTAAACGAGCTTGGTCGGGACTATCGCCGTCCCTTTAGCGCTATAAGTAAACGAGCTTGGTCGGGACTATCGCCGTCCCTTTAGCGCTATAAGTAAACGTGCTTGGTCGGGACTATTGGCGTCCCTTTAGCGCTATAAGTAAACGTGCTTGGTCGGGACTATTGGCGTCTCCTTTAGCGCTATAAGTAGACTCGCTTGGTCGGGACTATTGTCGTCCCTTTAGCGCTATACGTAGACTCGCTTGGTCGGGACTATTGACGTCCCTTTAGCGCTATAAGTAAACGTGCTTGGTCGGGACTAAAAGAGTAACGCGTGAAAAGAGGAGCTGCAGCAGTGGGCAGTACAACAAAAATATGGTGTTTTTTGAATATTAAACCATGTAAACCTATTCTGATACAACCTCTAAATACAATTATGAACCTGAAAATTAGCATAATATGGCCACTTTAACACTGTCACGTAAAACCTTGAATGTAAAATGTTGTCACAAATGTTGAAAGAGAGAGGAAGGTCACGGACATCCGGCAGAATTTCCAGCAGCACTGGAGCAAACGTGGTGGACAGTAGTCCGCAAACCAATGGGTGATGTCACTGATGCTACTTCCATTATATCTTTTACAGTGTATGACCTGGACTCACCGAGGTCGCCGAGCAGCGGTTGCAGGTCCGTGGAGTAGCTAAGCCTCAGGACGGGCAGAGTGAGGAACACCTGGGCAGGAAGGAGGGTCATGGAGAGGTCCTGGACGAACTCGGCGGTCAGACTCTCCTCCAGCACGGTCATGTTGGAGGTCACGTCATCGGGCAGGAAGACGAACATGCTGACGTCGTCCTGCATCTGGATCTGAGCGATCTGGAGGAGAAACAAACCGATAGTGGGCTCCAGTGTTGCCGTGTCTAACTGTTCAGATGCACCAATCAGGGCCAGGGGGAGTGTAACTGTTCAGATGCACCAATCAGGGCCAAGGGGGGTGTCTAACTGTTCAGATGCACCAATCAGGGTCAGGGGGGTGTCTAACTGTTCAGATGCACCAATCAGGGCCAGGGGGGTGTCTAACTGTTCAGATGCACCAATCAGGGCCAGGGGGAGTGTAACTGTTCAGATGCACCAATCAGGGCCAGGGGGGGTGTCTAACTGTTCAGATGCACCAATCAGGGCCAGGGGGGGTGTCTAACTGTTCAGATGCACCAATCAGGGCCAGGAGGGGGTGTCTAACTGTTCAGATGCACCAATCAGGGCCAGGGGGAGTGTCTAACTGCTTGTCAATCACTGCACATACACACACATTCATTCTCCCTTGTGGGGGGAGGGGCTTAGGAGACCGTTTTGGGCTTTAGCAGAAAGGGGGGAGGGACTGAGAAGTTGTCGATTGGTTCAAAGTCCTGGATCTTCACAATCCTACAGCACCTCCTGTTGTCCTCGGGTCAGATTTGACCCATTGTCAAAGTTTTTTATATCAGAAATATGGGTTTCTTACAACTAAATTGCCCAAAAAATAACTTGGGCAGATAAAATTAATGATTACTTCCATTGATTACTTCCATTTCAATTAAAAAAAAGTGTCAAAATAATCAAAAATAGCAACAAAAATGTCAGGAAAATGTTGAATTTTGACCTGGAAGGACCACACATTAATGGTCGACAGGAAGACAACACAAGGGTTAATGTGACGCTTCAGAGGAAAGGACGTCTCATCTCTCTAAAAAGACATTTGCTTGTTGCCTCTCTCCTCCTGGAGGAAGGGAGGATGTCAAGGACTCAAGGAGGCAATTTAAGGATTATGAGATGCAACCCAAGTCAAGACATACTCTCACATTCACATTCTTGGGAGTGCGTGCGGGGAAAGGGTGGTTTCTCTATGGAGAGCCGAAGTCACGCCCCTTCCGGTGGACCTCATGGGACCTTAACACGGAAAAAATATGAACGGTAGTGAACGGGGAGAGGCATATTATTTTTAGATCCCGTTTGAATTGAGCCATGAATTACACATGATGTTCATCAGTTTAAAAGATAGTTTTTCAACTGAAGAAAGTCTCAGTTAGCCGTAGGTCTGTCGTATGACCACTTAGTTTAGTGTGAAACCTCTCAGTGAACTACATCTCGCCTTCATCTCCTCCCGACTGGACTACCTCAACTCACTTCTCCTCAGCATCAGCTCCACCAACATCAACCGACTCCAACTGGTCCAGAACTCAGCCGCCCGCCTCATCACCCGCTCCAAATCCTGGCACCACATCACTCCAGTCCCAAAACAACGCCACTGGCTTCCTATCTCCCACCGGATCACCTACAAAATCCTGGTCCTCACCTACAAAACCCTCCACCATCTGGCCCCCTCATACCTCACTGACCTCCTCTCCCCGTACCAACCCTCACAGTCCCTCAGATCCACCTCAGCTGGTCTCCTCTCCCCATACCAACCCTCACAGTCCCTCAGATCCACCTCAGCTGGTCTCCTCTCCCCGTACCAACCCTCACGGTCCCTCAGATCCACCTCAGCTGGTCTCCTCTCCCCGTACCAACCCTCACGGTCCCTCAGATCCACCTCAGCTGGTCTCCTCTCCCCGTACCAACCCTCACGGTCCCTCAGATCCACCTCAGCTGGTCTCTTCTGCATCCACAAGTCCAACCTCCGCAGTTTTGGGGACAGAGCATTCTCCAGGGCAGCTCCCAGGCTCGGGAACTCCCTCCCCCAAGAGATCTGCACCTCTGAGTCGCTCACCATCTTCCAGTCTCGCCTCAAGACCCATCTCTTCACCACTGCCTATCCCTAGCCCCACGCCCCTCCCCTTTTCATCTGTGCCTGAATCTTGTTTTGTTTTGTTTTGTTTGTTTGTCTCTATTATCTATACCCTGCTAGCTAGCTAGCTAGCCAGCTAGCTTAGCTCTGTTCCACAACACATGTCACGTTATCTTAACTGCTGTGTTTTATCCAGTGAAGTGTTTTCAGCAGATAAGCAAAAGAACAAGAAAGATGCTCTGTTCATTTGAGTAACGTTACATCCCCGGTACAATATATACATACTCACACACACACACAGACACACACACACACACACACACACACACACACACACACACACACACACACACACACAGGTACGATACACAGAGACATTGTAGCTTCAGCGAGACGTCATCCATGAGACATTGAAGTGTGTAGTCTTTCTAATGACGTATTTTCTGTCTTTCTCTGTCAAACTCTGTCTCTGTCTGTTTTAGTCTTTATAATGTCTTATACTTCAACAATTTAACAATAAACTGAGACTTTCTTCGGTTGAAAATTATTATTTTAAATTGAGGAACATCATATTTGTAATCCATGACTCAATTCAAACGGTATCAAAAATAATAATTATCTCTCCATTGACTCCCGTTCATATTTTTTCGAAAGATAGGTCCCATGTACCGGAAGTAAAAGGACGTGACTTGACTCTCTATATACGCTGATGACATGCTTCACTCACCGTGCAACTCAAATCTGAGTCTGCACCCATCTTCACAGGGTAGTTATCCTGCTGCATCATGGGAACGCGGACAGGTGCCCCGCCCTCCACTTGGAAGTTCTCCATAGCTCCGTCCTGACCGAACCGAGTAACCCACTTGCCTGTTCACAGACAGAAACCCGGATCCTGAACATTCGAAGCGATGCACGAGCGAGCGTGCTTTCCTTCCCAATCTACGGTGAGCTGGACAGATGATTACGGCACATAGGACGTACCTTTGAAGTAGGCGCCACTCACAGTGTTCACTCCAGTGTTTCGAGGGAGGGGTTTGGTGAGGAGACTCTGTACCTTGCCGCCGGTCTCCTGAGCCACCCAGTCATTGATTTCTTTCAAATCTTTGGTTCCTCCCTGAAGTGTCTTGGGACGAACTCCATACTGCTGCTCCACGAGCGTGAAGAACTCCTGCTTCAGACGAAGTCCTGAAAATAGACTTTTAATCAGTCACCTCAGATTATTATTCCAAGTGTCTGACAACATTATGGAAAGGATCCCTACAGACATAGACCTTTTTGTTAAAGAGTAAGATCCTTTTAGATTAACATGAAACAGCCCCAAAATCACCATCACCAAACCCACCAGACTTTATGTAAATAATCAGTACTTTTAGCGTGTATAGAGCCAGCATATTTCCACCAGACTCCATGTAAATAATCAGGACTTTTAGCGTGTATAGAGCCAGCATATTTCCACCAGACTCCATGTAAATAATCAGGACTTTTAGCGTGTATAGAGCCAGCATATTTCCACCAGACTCCATGTAAATAATCAGTACTTTTAGCGTTCTAGAGCCAGCATATTTCCACCAGACTCCATGTAAATAATCAGGACTTTTAGCGTGTATAGAGCCAGCATATTTCCACCAGACTCCATGTAAATAATCAGGACTTTTAGCGTGTATAGAGCCAGCATATCTCCACCAGACTCCATGTAAATAATCAGTGCTTTTAGCGTGTATAGAGCCAGCATATTTCCACATGTAAATGGGTGAATTAAGGGTTTATTTCAACTAAACCAGAGTGGTGATTGTTGGAACAGTGGAAAGATGAACCAAGACGGCTTTTGGTAGTATTATTTTGTTTCTGTCGATGTTGAATGAAGTGTGTTTTACGATGATAAAAGTCCTGATTATTTACATGGAGTCTGGTGGAGTTTGGTGACGGTGATTTCGGGGCTGTTTCATGTTAAACTAAAAGGATCTTACTCTTTAACTAAAAGGTCTATTTCTGTAGGGATCCTTTCATAATGTTGTCAGACACTTAGAATAATAATCTGAGTCTGTCAGCGGCAAAACCAGAACTTTTAGTGGACGGTAACTGACGGTGCACCTCTAAAAATTGCTCATTAACACCACAATGCAGCTTGTTTTACTTATTGCTTAATACTGGACCAATTTAAAATATGTTTTTCCTATCTGTCATGGTCCAGGTTACCCTGTTACTCTAAGAGAGCATAACAAGACCTTTGGCCCAAATCTGGCCCACCGACAAAAAAACATTCACATAATTCTTCATAAATGTGCTTTAGACCAGTCAGTCTCAAACGGGACTAGTGGTCCGTGAAGGTACTGCAGGTGGTCAGTGGAAAAGCAAAATAAAATATAAAATAATTTTTAACCTTCATTTTACCAGGAAATTCCCATAAAAATTAAGAATATGTAACTTGTGATTTGTAAAACTCCTGAAGATTAATAATCTCCTAAAATCTTTTTGACTATATCCAAGTGTTGTTATTACTGTATATATTTAATACTCCATTGCTATGGGAATAAGCCTGTTGTTCAAATGAACCTGATTATGCCCTCGTGTGCAGTAAACAAGCCTGTTGTACTGATGCGATGACCAGTTATAGTTATAGTTTGGGGGCGTTTTCACACCGACAGCCTTTAGTTCGGTTGAATCAAACTAGAGTTCATTTGCCCTGCTGGTGCGGTTCGTTTGGGCAGGTGAGAACGCGGGAATTGAACTCTGGTGCGCACCAAAAGCGGACCAACAAGCGTACCGAGACCTGCTTGAAGAGGTGGTCTCGCTACGCTTCCAATCCAACTCTGGAGCAGTTTGTTTGTGTTGAGAACGTGATCCGTACTCGAACCGCACCAACTATACATACTCCTCCAGTCTGAGCTGATGTCTCCTGTAGTCAGGTGTGTTCAGCAGTCTGAGCTGGTGTCTCCTGTAGTCAGGTGTGTTCAGCAGTCTGAGCTGATGTCTCCTGTAGTCAGGTGTGTTCAGCAGTCTGAGCTAGTGTCTCCTGTAGTCAGGTGTGTTCAGCAGTCTGAGCTGATGTCTCCTGTAGTCAGGTGTGTTCAGCAGTCTGAGCTGATGTCTCCTGTAGTCAGGTGTGTTCAGCAGTCTGAGCTGATGTCTCCTGTAGTCAGGTGTGTCCAGCAGTCTGAGCTGATGTCTCCTGTAGTCAGGTGTGTTCAGCAGTCTGAGCTAGTGTCTCCTGTAGTCAGGTGTGTTCAGCAGTCTGAGCTGATGTCTCCTGTACTCAGGTGTGTTTAGCAATCTGCGATGCAGAAGAGCAGCAAACTGTAGCAGCTTGCAGTGTTTCACAGAAATAGACAGCAGTGAAGCTCGGCGCCCTTCACTCGTATCTCCGTGGTCAAACCAGCTGTCGCTAAAACTGGAGACAGACGCCGTCAGAGCAGGGCGAAGTCTCGGTGACCAGAGCAGCCCTAAGTGCTAGTAGGCCTATTAAGAGGTGCAGATTAATTCAGGTAGGACTGTGGACCTATTTTATTACAAACAGTGGTCCACACACACAAAAAGTTTGAAAACCCCTGCACTAGACAACAATGTAAATATAACACTGTAGAAAAGAGACAGATTAACACATTATTTTACGCGCTGCGTGAACTCACGTCGGGACAGGTAGATGCGTGCGGCCGTGCTCAGGCCTTTCCCGGGCGCCCGCACTGAGGCGAGCAGATCTTTGAGGGTGTTGTGGATCTGAGGGTCTTGCAGGGTGTGGTACCTCAGGGCCCGGTACAGCTGTCTCTGAGCTCGCTCAGACCCTCCTGTGGGACAGAAGGGACCATGTTAACGTCCAGGCAAATCCCTTCAATGGGGAAGTCTTCCACGGCAACATTTTCCGTCCTGCTGTCACTACCCGATGTGAGTCGAGTGCAGATGTGAGTTGCGCATGCTCAGATTTAAACGGTATAGGGCATAACGCCAAGGGATCCGGATCCGGCAAACGTTTTAGTTATCTATGATTGTTTGATTGCTAACGTTAGCTCAAAACGCCATTCAAGTGATAGCCTTTGTTGTGTTTGATAGCTAACGTTAGCTCAAAACGCCAAAGAAGTGACAGCCTTTGTTGTGTTTGATTGCTAACGTTAGCTCAAAACGCCAAAGAAGTGACAGCCTTTGTTGTGTTTGATTGCTAACGTTAGCTCAAAACACCTTTCAAAATGACAGACTTTGTTGTGTTTACTTGCTAACGTTAGCTCAAAACGGCATCAAAGTGACAGCTTTTGTTGTGTTTACTTGCTAACATTAGCTCAAAATGCCATTCCAGTGACAGCCTTTGTTGTGTTTGATTGCTAACATTAGCTCAAAACGCCATTCCAGTGACAGCCTTTGTTGTGTTTGATTGCTAACATTAGCTCAAAACGCCATCAAAGTGACAGCCTTTGTTGTGTTTGATTGCTAACGTTAGCTCAAAATGCCAAAGAAGTGACAGCCTTTGTTGTGTTTGATTGCTAACGTTAGCTCAAAACGCCAAAGAAGTGACAGCCTTTGTTGTGTTTGATTGCTAACGTTAGCTCAAAACACCTTTCAAATGACAGCCTTTGTTGTGTTTACTTGCTAACGTTACCTCAAAACGCCATTCCAGTGACAGCCTTTGTTGTGTTTGATTGCTAACGTTAGCTCAAAACGCCAAAGAAGTGACAGCCTTTGTTGTGTTTGATTGCTAATGTTAGCTCAAAACGCCTTTCAAGTGACAGCCTTTGTTGTGTTTACTTGCTAACGTTAGCTCAAAACGCCATTCCAGTGACAGCCTTTGTTGTGTTTGATTGCTAACATTAGCTCAAAACACCTTTCAAATGACAGCCTTTGTTGTGTTTGATTGCTAACGTTAGCTCAAACACCATTTCAAAGTGACGCCTTTGTTGTGTTTGATTGCTAACGTTAGCTCAAAACGCCATCAAAATGACAGACTTTGTTGTGTTTGATTGCTAACGTTAGCTCAAAACACCTTTCAAATGACAGCCTTTGTTGTGTTTGATAGCTAACGTTAGCTCAAAACGCCAAAGAAGTGACAGCCTTTGTTGTGTTTGATTGCTAACGTTAGCTCAAAACGCCATTCCAGTGACAGCCTTTGTTGTGTTTGATTGCTAACGTTAGCTCAAAACGCCATCAAAGTGACAGCCTTTGTTGTGTTTGATTGCTAACGTTAGCTCAAAACGCCATCAAAGTGACAGCCTTTGTTGTGTTTGATTGCTAACGTTAGCTCAAAACGCCATCAAAGTGACAGCCTTTGTTGTGTTTACTTGCTAACGTTAGCTCAAAACGCCAAAGAAGTGACAGCCTTTGTTGTGTTTGACTCTAACGCAAAAGTGACAGCCCTTGTTGTGTTTGATTGCTAACGTTAGCTCAAAACGCCATCAAAGTGACAGCCTTTGTTGTGTTTACTTGCTAACGTTAGCTCAAAACGCCAAAGAAGTGACAGCCTTTGTTGTGTTTGATTGCTAATGTTAGCTCAAAACGCCATTCCAGTGACAGCCTTTGTTGTGTTTGATTGCTAACTTGTAGACAGCAGTGACCGAACTTCATTATTTGGGTGCATTTTTATTGTATTGACATTACAGTCTCTCGTTAGCAGGTTCTTGTAGGCTACTTCAGGGATCATGCCGTGAAAATGTGATGCCTTACGCTAAATAATAAATTACTGCTACGTAATGTACCTATCTCATTATTCTGTGGCTAACGGCAAAACATCAGCGTGAAGTCGCAAAGTGACGCATGCACTACTCACATTTGCACTTGACTCACATTGGCTAGTGACACTGCCTCAGGGTTCAATATGTAAATATTGCTGTTACATATTAAATGTTACACGAGCGGGATGGTTGGGTGGGTATGTTTCATATTTGCTTTCATGTTTGAATTTGAAACAAACAGCTACACTATGTTTGTATACACTTTGTCCAATGTATGCTGTAAACAAAGAAAAAATCAATAGAAATTGTTTAAAAAAAGTCAAAACCGTTGAAAAAGCGCCAAAAAACGTTTTTAAAAACTGACAATAACGTCATAAAAAGTGCCAAAACAATGTGTCTGTGTGTTTGTGTGTGTAGATAGATGGATAGATGGATGGATGGATGGATGGATGAATGTATGGATGATGGATGGATGGATGGATGATGGATGGATGGATGGATGATGGATGGATGGATGGATGGATGATGGATGGATGGATGATGGATGAATGATGGATGGATGGATGATGGATGAATGATGGATGGATGGATGATGGATGGATGATGGATGGATGGATGGATGATGGATGGATGATGGATGGATGATGGATGGATAGATGATGGATGGATGATGGATGGATGATGGATGGATGGATGATGGATGATGGATGGATGGATGGATGGATGATGGATGGATGGATGGATGATGGATGGATAGATGGATGGATGGATGATGGATGGATGATGGATGGATGGATGGATGGGTGGATGGATGGATAGATGGATGGATGGATGATGGATAGATGGATGGATGGATGGATGGATAGATGGATGGATGGATGGATGGATGGATGATGGATGATGGATAGATGGATGGATGGATTTTTATTGATCCCAAAAAAATGGGAAATAACGGTGTTGCAGCAGCAAAATATCAGACACACAGCACACATACAGAGTAAACATTAAATATTAAATAATAGGAAACAATATACATGAAATAATAATAGAATACTACACGAGCAATATTTAAAATATATACTATTTGGAAATAAAATGTACAACTGTTTCACTAGTAATGATAGGATGTTCAGTGCAGTTGTGATGTATATGAGTACACTCAGTGATGAAGTGTTAAAAAGTTTAAATGCCTGTGGTAGGAATGATTTCCTATAGCTGTCGGAGTCTCTGTTGGACCAGTGTGGGGAGGTTGGAGAGGGTGGTCAGGGTTATCTATGATACATAACAGTTTGTTCAGTGACCTCCTCTCCACCACAGCTTCAAATGTCTCCTGTTTGCAGCCAATAATGGAGCCAGCCTTCCTGATCAGTTGGTTCAGTCTGTTTGTGTCGCTGGCTCCGATGCGGCTTCCCCAGCAGATGGCGGAGGAGAACAGAGCGCTGGCCACAACAGACTGGTAAAACATCTCCAACATGCTGCTGCACACGTTGAAGGATCTCAGCTTCCTCAGGAAATAGAGTCTGCTCATCCCCTTCTTGTAAACAGCAGTGCTGTTGATTTTCCAGTTCAGCCTGTTGTCGATGTTGACACCCAGGTATCTGTACTCCTCAACCATGTCCACATCTCCACCCAGAATGCAAAAAGGGGCTGCGGAGCTGTTCCCTTCCTCCTGAAGTCAATCACAATCTCTCTGGTCTTATCCATGTTCAGCAGCAGGTGATTCTTACCAGACCACTTCACAAAGTTGTCCACCAGCGCTCTGTACTGTCCCTCCTGTCCATCCCTTATACACCCAACAACTGCAGAGTCATCAGAGAACTTCTGTAGGTGACATGACTCTGAGTTGTACTGGAAGTCTGTGGTGTATAAGGTGAACAGAAAAGGAGACAGCACAGTCCCCTGTGGAGGTCCAGACAGACAAACTGTGGTCTGTCTGTCAGGTAGTCAGTGATCCAGGAGACTGTGGACGAACCGACACCCATCATCTGCAGCTTCTCACCTAGCAGCAGTGGCTGGATGGTGTTGAATGCGCTGGAGAAATCGCTGCAGAAGATAGATGACAGCGTCGTCCACTCCCAGACGAGGCTGGTAGGCAAACTGTAGAGGGTCCAGAGAAGATCTCACCTGCGGCCTCAGGTAGGCCAAGACCAGCCTCTCCAG
>NC_135867.1:802214-804714 GCF_031162955.1 Sander vitreus
ATGTAGTCCTTACCTAGCTACTGAGCATGTAGTCCTTACCTAGCTACTGAGCATGTAGTCCTTACCTAGCTACTGAGCATGTAGCCCTTACCTAGCTACTGAGCATGTAGTCCTTACCTAGCTACTGAGCATGTAGTCCTTACCTAGCTACTGAGCATGTAGTCCTTACCTAGCTACTGAGCACATAGTCCTTACCTAGCTACTGAGCACGTAGTCCTTACCTAGCTACTGAGCGTGTAGTCCTTACCTAGCTACTGAGCATGTGCGACTGCCAACAAAGATGTTACAGCAGTGAGAGGTCTCACTCTGCAGCTAAAACAGAGACCTGAACACAGGGTGAAAAGAGGAGCTGCAGCAATGGGCAGTACAACAAAAATATGGGTGTTTTCTGAAAATGAAACCATGTAAACCTATTCTGATACAATCTCAAAATACAATTATCCTGAAAATGAGCATAATATGGCCAGTTTAAGCACTGGCTTTTGAGCAGTCAGACATGTGAACACTTTTAATTCTTAACAGAGGCGGAGTGGCAATTTGAATACAAACGCAGGCTAATCAGAAAGCACTAACGGTCACAACCATGTCTAGGATTTTCAGACATATGAATAATAATATGACGTAAAGCCATCGAACACCTCTTTTATTCTTCGTCACGTTTGGAAGTCTATCGGTAACGTCAACAGTGTGCAAGTCTAATGATGGAAAGCCAAAAAAGAAAAGGGAAAGGTGGCGCTGAGAAGGTCAGACTCCAATGGAAGAAAAGGGATCGTGTTGCTGTGCTGTGTATTGAGCATGAACACCTGTTTCCTGGTGAAAGTCTTGTGTTTTCTCCTTAACTTCTCCAGGACATGAACACCTGTTTCCTGGTGAAAGTCTTGTGTTTTCTCCTTAACTTCTTCAGGACATGAACACCTGTTTCCTGGTGAAAGTCTTGTGTTTCCTCCTTAACTTCTTCAAGACATGAACACCTGTTTCCTGGGTGAAAGTCTTGTGTTTTCTCCTTAACTTCTTCAGGACATGAACACCTGTTTCCTGGTGAAAGTCTTGTGTTTCCTCCTTAACTTCTCCAGGACATGAACACCTGTTTCCTGGGTGAAAGTCTTGTGTTTTCTCCTTAACTTCTTCAAGACATGAACACCTGTTTCCTGGGTGAAAGTCTTGTGTTTTCTCCTTACCGTCTTCAGGACATGAACACCTGTTTCCTGGGTGAAAGTCTTGTGTTTTCTCCTTAACTTCTTCAGGACATGAACACCTGTTTCCTGGGTGAAAGTCTTGTGTTTTCTCCTTAACTTCTCCAAGACATGAACACCTGTTTCCTGGGTGAAAGTCTTGTGTTTTCTCCTTACCTTCTTCAAGACATGAACACCTGTTTCCTGGGTGAAAGTCTTGTGTTTCCTCCTTAACTTCTCCAGGACATGAACACCTGTTTCCTGGGTGAAAGTCTTGTGTTTTCTCCTTAACTTCTCCAGGACATGAACACCTGTTTCCTGGGTGAAAGTCTTGTGTTTTCTCCTTAACTTCTTCAGGACATGAACACCTGTTTCCTGGGTTAGGGTCGTATTGTTCAGAGGACTTGTTGGGTTTGAGTGATCGGATCACAGTGCGTCTTGGCGGTCGTTTACACCTGTAATCCGATCGCCCAAAGACGCATTTTAAAACCAAGTGTAAACAGGGTGTAACATGCGTGACAGAGACACAAATAACCGAGCAAGAAAAAGAAATCAAACTATCCGTAAGAGTTCTGCGTTGAGAGAAAATGCCGTCCTCTGTTTGGGGAACTTTTCACATTCAAAGACAATGATGACGGTCAGTCACGTAATTTCAAAGCAGTGTTTAGTATAATTGCTGAGGAACGCCACAGAATGATACACCCAAGCTGAAAAGACGCCACGAAATGTAAACTGTCTGGGCGGCAACGATCTTCTCTCTAATTCCTCTTTTTGCACAATAGCTCTGGACTCTAAAATTGCTGCTGTTGCATTTCTGCATTTGTACGCACCTTTCTGCTCTACCACACCACATCATATAAAAACATGTTTGCTGCTTGTGACATTGCAACCTGATCTCACTGAATTTTGTGAAATGAACACAGCCCCTTAAGTTAAGGAAAAGGTCGTGGTTGGGACACACGGGAAGAACGGGACGGTTGGGTTAAATGGGACTTTAGAAAACTTGACATGCGGGACACGACCCCCGCTCTCCTGGGTGAAAGTCCTGTGTTTGACCCATCCACCCCCCCAACCAACCTCCTTACATACTCCTCTCTACCGTTGTCGCTCCTAATGCTACGTCATCTTCTCATTGACCAGTGTTGGGGAGTAACGGAGTACATGTACCCGCGTTACGTATTCAGAATACAATGATGAGTAACTGTACTGCGTTACAGTTCATATTTAAACAGCTGGTATTTAGACTACAGTTACGTTGTTGAAATCAATGGATTACATGACGATACTTCTCTGTTTCACGGGATTATTCACTCTCGCAACTCCATGCA
>NC_135867.1:814714-817214 GCF_031162955.1 Sander vitreus
TCATCATCATCACCTTCGTCTTCATCGTCCTCCAGTATGTCGGTTCTTCCTCTGCGGGTGAGAATGTGGCGGCAGGTGTGGAGGTGGAAGGGCACCGTCATCCTGCTCTGCAGCCCGTTCTTCCTGCTCCCGCTCGCCCTCAGCACCACGGTGAGACCAACGTTAACGCTAAACGCTCAGAAGTTAATCCGTGAAATTAATCAAAGTAAATGAACAATTAAGCTCAATCTGCACAACCTGTTCAGCCACTTCATCCAACCATAACCACTGAAAGTTGCATTTATGGCATATGTTTTACCTGTCTGTTTAAAATAAGGGTGTTTTAAAGTGTAAATATTATTATTATTTCTATTTTTTTCTATGTCTTTCTGTGTGTGTGTGTGTGTGTGTGTGTGTGTGTTTAACTATAATCATGGGGTCCTAAAAACGGGAGTCCAGTATACTTGTGGGGTCCCGACAGCTTTGTGGGTCCAAAATGCTGGACCCCCCCAAGTTTAAAGGTCTGTTTGAGGGTTAAGACTTGGTTTTAGGATTAGGGTTATAATTAGGGTCTGGTTAGGGTGAGGGTAAGGGTTAAGGTTAGGCATTTAGTGGTGATGGTTAAGGTTAGGGTAAGAAGCTAGGGAATGTGTTATGTCAATGACGGGTCCACACAAAGACAGTGCCACGCACTATATGTGTGTGTGTGTGTGTGTGTGTGTGTGTGTGTGTGTGTGTCTGTCTGTATTTTTAAAGACTTATTTTATACATTTCACTTGTATTTCTCTTTGAGGTGATACGTTTGCTTTATGCTCAGAAAGTAAGAATTAAAAAGGGAAAAAGAAAAGGTTACCAAGCACAGTACTGTTGTACATACATTCTCCACCAACATACGTTCCTCTAACATTAGTCAAAATCATTTCAAAATCAGGTCTAATCTCTTATAAATTTGATTTATTGACCATGACTTCCAAACATATGTGTGAAACTATTGTTAATAAGTTGGTGTTAGTGAAAAAAGGTGACAAAAACATTGAAAAAAAGTGACAAAAACATTGAAAAAAAGTGACAAATACATTGAAAAAAGTGACGAATACATTGAAAAAAGTGGCGAAAACATTGAAAAAAGTGACGAAAAAGTGACAAAAACATTGAAAAAGTGAAAAAACATTGAAAAAGTGAAAAAACATTGAAAAACTGACGAAAGCATTGAAAAAAGTGACAACAACATTGAAAAAAGTGACAAAAAGTGACAAAACATTGAAAAAAGTGACAAAAACATTGAAATAATGAAGAAAACATTGAAAAAAGTGACAAAAAACATTGTAAAAAGTGACAAAAAGTGACGAAAACATTGAAAAAAGTGACGAAAACATTGAAAAAAGTGACAAAAACGCCAGAAAATGTGAAAAGATATTAAACAAAAGTGTTAATTTTGCCCCAGAAGGACAAGTGCAGGTCGACCAGAAGACACCAGGAGAGTTAAAGATTGTCTGAGCAGTTTACAGACATCTGGCTTCCTCTGGTTGTTTGGACATTAACGGTCTGCAGGTCTCTGTCACTGATTGACAAACAGAGTCCAGACCGTTTGAAAGTTCACTCTCGAAAGTTATTGAGCTAAAGAGAAACAGCTTTAGGGACATGTTGTTCACTTTCTTCATCAGCCATGTTTTCATAGGCCTAGATTCCTAGATTCTGCTGAATACTGAATCCACAGGTTAAAGGTCCCATGACATGGTGCTCTTTGGATGCTTTTATATAGACCTTAGTGGTCCCCTAATACTGTATCTGAAGTCTCTTTTATATAGACCTTAGTGGTCCCCTAATACTGGATCTGAAGTCTCTTTTATATAGACCTTAGTGGTCCCCTAATACTGTATCTGAAGTCTCTTTTATATAGACCTTAGTGGTCCCCTAATACTGTATCTGAAGTCTCTTTTATATAGACCTTAGTGGTCCCCTAATACTGTATCTGAAGTCTCTTTATATAGACCTTAGTGGTCCCCCTAATACTGTATCTGAAGTCTCTTTTATATAGGCCTTAGTGGTCCCCTAATACTGTATCTGAAGTCTCTTTTATATAGACCTTAGTGGTCCCCTAATACTGTATCTGAAGTCTCTTTTATATAGACCTTAGTGGTCCCCTAATACTGTATCTGAAGTCTCTTTTATATAGACCTTAGTGGTCCCTTAATACTGTATCTGAAGTCTACAGCTCTACTCTGAAGCCACTAGAGCCAGTCCCACAATGAGCTTTTTCCTTAGGATGTGCCATTTCTGTGTCCGTAGACATTTTCATGCCATGGGACCTTTAAGATTCTGCTGAATCCTGAATCCTCGTCCCATCCTCCGTCCATTAACACAGTAAACACATTAATGAAGTAAACAACGTCCACAGCCTCTAAAATAGTTCAATGTACCAACTTAATGTTGAATTCACACGCTCTTTTCACATCGTAGGAAAGCACATCGCTAACGTTAGCTAACGTTAGCAGCAGCCGGCCGTTCGGTCGCTCCACTC
>NC_135867.1:819714-829714 GCF_031162955.1 Sander vitreus
TCATCTTTCCACTGTTCCAACAATCACCACTCTGGTTTGGTTGAAATAAACCCTTAATTCACCCATTTACATGTGGAGATATGCTGGCTCTATACACGCTAAAAGTCCTGATTATTTACATGGAGTCTGGTGGAGATATGCTGGCTCTATACACGCTAAAAGTCCTGATTATTTACATGGAGTCTGGTGGAGATATGCTGGCTCTGTACACGCTAAAAGTCCTGATTATTTACATGGAGTCTGGTGGAGATATGCTGGCTCTATACACGCTAAAAGTCCTGATTATTTACATGGAGTCTGGTGGAGTTTGGTGATGGTGATTTCGGGGCTGTTTCATGTTAAACTAAAAGGATCTTCCTCTTTAACTAAAAGGTCTATCTCTGTAGGGATCCTTTCCATAATGTTGTCAGACACTTAGAATAATAATCTGAGTCTGTCAGCGGCAACAACAGAACTTTTAGAGAAAGAATTTTGCTCACATTAGACACAATAACATTGGACAATAGGGTCCAGGTCTCCTGAAAGTATTGACGTTACTTTGTCTGCAGTAAATCCTTCCTGCTGTTGCTCAGGTGTGTATGCAGTACCTGAAGGACACCAACATGCTGTTCATGGGTGGGCTAATGGTGGCCGTGGCCGTGGAGCACTGGAACCTCCACAAACGCATCGCGCTCAGAGTCCTGCTGCTGGTCGGAGTCCGTCCCGCCCTGTGAGTCCCCTGATCTCCTGCCCTCTCCTTCACCACTTGAATGTTTGAGTTACTAACTGAGGTTATAACTAGAGATGTCCCGATACAGATACCAGAATCACGTAAAATACGGACACTTGGTCAGATGCCTTTGGCGTTGTTATTGACGCTAAAAGTCTCCTTTAGCGTCAGATCTAAACACGCTTTATCCAAATGCGCTGGGACGGGACTGTTGACTTTTGAAGAACGGGACGGTTGGGTTTAGGTAAAGAAGAACGGGACGGTTGGGTTTAGGTAAAGACGAACGGGATGGTTGGGTTTAGCTTAAGACGAACGGGACGGTTGGGTTTAGGTAAAGACGAACGGGACAGTTGGGTTTAGGTAAAGAAGAACGGGACGGTTGGGTTTAGGTAAAGAAGAACGGGACAGTTGGGTTTAGGTAAAGACGAACGGGATGGTTGGGTTTAGGTAAAGAAGAACGGGACGGTTGGGTTTAGGTAAAGAAGAATGGGACAGTTGGGTTTAGGTAAAGACGAACGGGATGGTTGGGTTTAGGTAAAGAAGAACGGGACGGTTGGGTTTAGGTAAAGACGAACGGGACAGTTGGGTTTAGGTAAAGAAGAACGGGACGGTTGGGTTTAGGTAAAGACGAACGGGACAGTTGGGTTTAGGTAAAGAAGAACGGGACAGTTGGGTTTAGCTAAAGACGAACGGGACAGTTGGGTTTAGGTAAAGACGAACGGGACAGTTGGGTTTAGGTAAAGACGAACAGGAAAGTTGGGTTTAGGTAAAGAAGAACGGGATGGTTGGGTTTAGCTAAAGAAGAACGGGACAGTTGGGTTTAGGTAAAGACGAACGGGACAGTTGGGTTTAGGTAAAGACGAACAGGAAAGTTGGGTTTAGGTAAAGAAGAACGGGACGGTTGGGTTTAGGTAAAGAAGAACGGGACGGTTGGGTTTAGGTAAAGACGAACGGGACGGTTGGGTTTAGGTAAAGACGAACAGGAAAGTTGGGTTTAGGTAAAGAAGAACGGGACGGTTGGGTTTAGGTAAAGAAGAACGGGACGGTTGGGTTTAGGTAAAGACGAACGGGACAGTTGGGTTTAGGTAAAGAAGAACGGGACGGTTGGGTTTAGGTAAAGACGAACGGGACAGTTGGGTTTAGGTAAAGACGAACGGGACAGTTGGGTTTAGGTAAAGAAGAACGAGATGATTGGGTTTAGGAACCGTGACACGCGGGACATGATCTCCGGTCCCCTGGGTGAAAGTCCTGGGTTGTTTGACCCATTCACCCCCTCAACCAACCTCCCTACGCGGAATTTCGGTCTTTCCTACTACTCGCTACCGTTGTCTCTCTACATACAGCCTCTGCCCATTCGGAGTGAGAACAGGTTGACAGGACTGGTACTGTGTTGGATATCTCTGAGAGTCACGGAGTACGAGGCTAATCAAATCCTACATTCAACCATGTACTGTAGATTCCCAGACTTCCCCAGACAGAGAAATGTACTTGAGTGTATTCAAGTCCTCTAGTTCCGCTGCTGGTTATTGATTAGGATTGTTGAAGCACATCTCATCACATTTGAGATGATCTGGTCTTCCTTTCCCTCCCAGGTTGATGCTGGGGTTCATGGGAGTGACTGCCTTCCTGTCCATGTGGATCAGCAACACAGCCACCACTGCCATGATGGTCCCAATCGTCCAGGCCATCCTGAACCAGCTCCACGGCAACGTAGACCCCAAACCCTCCTCCAAGAGCCAGAGCCAGAGTGTTGACCTACACCAGGAACATCAGGAGAAAACTAGTGGCATCCAGCAAAATGCTGCTCCCAACGTCCTGGAGAACGGTACGTTTGATGCACTCTGCTGCCTGCTGGAATTCAACATAGGTCAGGCATCCTGTTTTAGGCCCAGTATCCCAAAGACTTAAATCTTCATGTCACATCATGTTGGACTAATCTGTAGAGCACGATTTATCTAGGCCAAGGAGCAACTTGTGAAGCCAATGTTGAAATAACCTGACTCCGCCAGATGGATTGCTTGGCATTTGCTCGGCATATCCATCTGGGAACTTTCCGTTGGAGATCTTTTGGGAAGGGGCGAAAATCCTGGTTAGCTGATTGGATAAACCATCTGTCTATCACCACCTATGTTGGTGATAGACGGGCTAAATCAACCAATCAGATCAACGATATATCAAACTCTTGCTGAAACCAGTCGGGAGAAGAGCAAAGACATCTTCTCCTCCGAGAAAAGCCTCCAGTGCCGTTTTTTGCTCTTCTTTCAATGAAGGAATACTTTCTAATTCGGATACAACTTGCGCGATAGCTACGCTCATCTCATCCGTGGAAGCCGCCACGTTGTTTAGACTGAACAGTCGCTTCTCGTTGCGTCACACCTAAACCCGCCTCAAAACCAACGCTGATTGGTCGGTCGTTTGGCGAACGGGTCCAAATTCTCTCTATTTCAAGATGCCAGACTGATCTGCGAGTGGAAAACTGGAGCTCGCGAGATCGGGACGATCTCACGAGGCTAATGTTGATGTGCCTTAGGCTACATTTACATTGCTACGTTTTGGTTTAAAAAGGAATATCTTTTGCTATGTTTACATCTCTCATTCCCCCTGCTCTGGTGTTTCCCCCTGCTCTGGTGTTCCCCCTCTCATTCCCCCTGCTCTGGTGTTCCCCCTCTCATTCCCCCTGCTCTGGCGTTTCCCCCTCTCATTCCCCCTGCTCTGGTGTTTCCCCCTCTCGTTCCCCCTGATCTGGTGTTTCCCCCTCTCATTCCCCCTGCTCTGGTGTTTCCCCCTCTCATTCCCCCTGCTCTGGTGTTTCCCCCTCTCATTCCCCCTGCTCTGGTGTTCCCCTCTCGTTCCCCCTGCTCTGGCGTTTCCCCCTCTCATTCCCCCTGCTCTGGTGCATCTCTGGGGTTCCCCCTCTCGTTCCCCCCTGCTCTGGTGTTTCCCCCTCTCGTTCCCCCCTGATCTGGTGTTTCCCCCTCTCGTTCCCCCCTGCTCTGGTGTTCCCCCTCTCGTTCCCCCTGATCTGGTGTTCCCCCTCTCATTCCCCCTGCTCTGGGGTTTACGAGCCCCTAAACCGGAGACATTTGGAAACACTTGTGACCCGTTTTGGTTTGGAATCTGGATTTGAGATCGCTTTTGGCTGAAAACTTTCATTCTAACTTCTGACTTTCAGGCTTTGTTGTAGCTGGATATCACTTGTAGCATCTTAAAATATGAATGAGGATAGTAATAGTGAGATACTTGCAACATTTACCTTTCTAGTATAGTGACGAAACAGCAAAAACAACACTTACAGACCGAAGTAAGTGGTAGCTGGAAGGAAGCCAGTTCACCTCCTGGGCACTGCCAAGGTGCTCTTGAGCAAGGCACCAAAAAGAGAAAAGATTCATTGCACATCCGTTCAATCAATATGTAAATGCTGTAGAAGCGTAATTGTTTAATTGTTTCAGAAAGTTTCAGATCCTGTAAGTGTGATGTCACAACAGATTTTTAAAAGTCTAAGGGCCCTATTTTGACGATCTAAGCACACAGCGTGAAGCGCCTGGCGCAGCTGCGTTTAGGGCGTGTACAAATCCACTTTAGTTTGACGGTGGAAAAAAGGGTCTGTGCACCAGACGCATGGTTCAAAAGGGTTGTACTTAGTG
Source organism: Sander vitreus (assembly GCF_031162955.1). Lineage (NCBI taxonomy): Eukaryota > Metazoa > Chordata > Actinopteri > Perciformes > Percidae > Sander > Sander vitreus. The sequence goes on from NC_135867.1 coordinate 824,068, forward strand.
TCTTCATTAATCAGAGGTGTGTTCTGGGCGTAACATGCAATCAACCAATCAGAGATCATCTCCCATTCCCTTTAAAAGCCAGGCGCGTTTGGACCTTGGAGCATTGCTGTTATGATGGAGGATTTGCACCGTAATGTTTTTATTTGTAATCTTCTGCATGTGTGTGTGCTGCTGTGCGTCCCTGTGTGTGTAACAAGCATAGTGTGCACGTGCTGTGCACGAGCCTAGGAGCATTTTACTAATGCTCTGTTAAAATAACAATGAAATGCTGCGTTATTGACTTTAGACCAGGTTTTTGTTGGTCAATGGCGCCATCACTTCCCGCTGCCTCAAGATAGCAACACGCCCAGAATGCACCTGAACACACCTCCCTTTAAGACCAGCATGCCCAGAATGCACCTGAACACACCTCCCTGTAAGACCAGCACGCCCAGAATGCACCTGAACACACCTCCCTGTAAGACCAGCACGCCCAAAATGCACCTGAACACACCTCCCTGTAAGACCAGCACGCCCAGAATGCACCTGAACACACCTCCCTGTAAGACCAGCACGCCCAGAATGCACCTGAACACACCTCCCTGTAAGACCAGCACGCCCATGGGCCTCAGATGGGCGCAGGTGCATTTGCTATTTAAACTACGTGGGTGCTGGACGGGAAACTGACAACTGCGTCGGTCTTAAACTAGCAAAGACACTGGAACCGGGCTTTGCGCTGCGACGGGTGCAAGATAGGGCCCAATATGTGTCTAATCTTTAAATCTAATGTTACGTGAAAGACTATGGATTCAGTAAGTCCCCAAGTCTTTCTTTGGTCTGGCATTTAACTTCTGAATGTTTCCTCGCAGGTCCGAATGGGGCGACCCCAACACAAAGCAACTCAGAGAAACCCAGAGACCTACGAGAAAACATGTCCTCCGAGCAGGAAGTGTTTTCAGAGGGTCAGATGGACGGACAGGAGATTGGGAAACCCACACCACAGGACAAACCTCCATCAGAGTGCAACGACAGTGGGCCTGGTGAGTCCACAGCAAAGATTCCCTGTGGGAACCAAAGAAAATCTGTAATCTACCTGTCTACGAATGGAAGTTGTCAGATTGATTGTCTTCCTAACAAGCAGCAATTGGTTTCTGTTCAATTTAAGGCCCAGACACACCAACCCAATAATCGGCCTTCGAACAGTCTGGCGAGGTCGGTGACTCAAGTTTGTTCCGTGCCGTCGTCAGTCGGATGAGCCGTCGGCCTTCATTTGGGCTGATTTGACATGTTGAATCAGAAGGCGGGCAGTCGGACTCAATGACCAATCTGATTGGTGGAGTGTTAACCCAGAAATGACGAGCGGGATGAGCCTGACGAACGCCTCTCAAAATCTGACGAAAATCTTTTAAACTGACCTTTGTTGATCTGAAATGAAGACAGATTCAGCAACTGTATGGCCTATTTTTCGCTTAAAGGTCCCATGGCATGAAAATGTCACTTTATGAGGTTTTTTAACATTAATATCAGTTCCCCCAGCCTGCCTATGGTCCCCCAGTGGCTAGAAATGGTGATAGGTGTAAACCGAGCCCTGGGTATCCTGCTCTGCCTTTGAGAAAATGAAAGCTCAGATGGGCCGATCTGGAATCTTCCCTTTATGACGTCATAAGGGGAAAGGTTACCTCCCCTTTCTCTGTTTTGCCCACCCAGAGAATTTGGCCCACCCATGAGAAAGAGAGAGAGACATCACGGCTTTCAAACGAGCAAAGTGGCAGTTTGTCAAGACCACACCCCCACCCTCCACCTTGCCCCCCCCCCTCTCTCCTCCTCAATAGCATTTAAAGCTACAGACACAGAAATGACACATCCTAAGGAAAGCTCATTGTGGGACTGGCTCTAGTGGCTGTAATTCTGCACCAAGGCTGACTTTCGGGAAAGAGACTTCAGATACAGTATTAGGGGACCACTAAGGACTATATAAAAGAGACTTCAGATACAGTATTAGGGGACCACTAAGGCCTATATAAAGAGACTTCAGATACAGTATTAGGGGACCACTAAGGCCTATATAAAAGAGACTTCAGATACAGTATTAAGGGACCACTAAGGTCTATATAAAGAGACATCAGATACAGTATTAGGGGACCACTAAGGCCTATATAAAAGAGACTTCAGATACAGTATTAGGGGACCACTAAGGCCTATATAAAAGCATCGAAAAAGCAGCATGTCATAGGACCTTTAAAATGTTTTCAGAAACCCGTTTCGGTGAACTATTTTCGTAAAATACAAGATCGTATTCTGAATGAAGACGCCCTTATGGTCGGGGAGAAGCCAGACCCACGTGACGCGTTCGTCCAATCAGCTGCCGGTTTTAATTTTTTGGGCGACAATACAGATTAGAGCCACCTGCTGTTATGGAGACGTATTACGTCTCGCGCACGCGCATAACGTACGCTCAAATCGGCGTCGCTTCGGTGTGTTCTGAGGCACTTTTTGGACCTCGGGGAGTCAGTCTGACTGCCTTTTCTGCCGAAGGACTTTGACATCCACACGTCTGTGATTCTCCACCAACATCCTCTATTAGTCAAAATCATTCATCATTTCAAAATCAGGTCTAATCTCCTATAAATGAGATTTATTGACCATGAATTCCAAAAATACTTTTAAAACTATTGGTAAGAAGTTGGTGTTAGTGAAAAATAGCATCGAAAACGTGGAAAAAAAGTGACAAAAACACAAAAAATATTATGTTATGTTAATTTTGACCCAGAAGGACAACAAATGCATGGTCGACCAGAAGACAACACAAGGGTTAATGAACTAAATGTGCAAAGGAACTCCCTCACACTGTGGATAAGGTACCAGCAGGTTTTGGAAACATATCTACTGTATCTATGAATGCATTTTATTTTTTCGTGTGTATCTTATTTATTATAGAAATCGACATCCATCTATTGTAGATTTCTCTGGTGTGATATATTATTGTAGCTATAGAGTGTTGTATTTAAATGTAGTCCCTATCTATAGTAATGAAAACATGAATGTGTGTTATGTAATTTTGCCTTATTCCATGTGGAGGTTGGTGATTGGTGCAGACAGTCACCGCCTTAAAAGATGGCTTCTGGGTATGTAACACCATTTACCTGATGATGGTCTAGTATCGAAATATTGCCTACTATTACTTTTGTTGTTGCAAGTTTTAGGGCCCTATCTTGCACCCGGCGCAGCACAAAGCCTGACACAAGTGTCTTTGCTAGTTTAAGACCGACGCAGTTGTCAGTTTCCCGTCCAGCGCCCGCGTCGTTTAAACAGCAAATGCACCTGCACCCATCTGTGGCCCATGCTGGTCTTACAGGGAGGTGTGTTCAGGTGCATTCTGGGCGTGCTGGTCTTACAGGGAGGTGTGTTCAGGTGCATTCTGGGCGTGCTGGTCTTACAGGGAGGTGTGTTCAGGTGCATTCTGGGCTTGCTGGTCTTACAGGGAGGTGTGTTCAGGAGCATTCTGGGCGTGCTGGTCTTACAGGGAGGTGTGTTCAGGTGCATTCTGGGCGTGCTGGTCTTACAGGGAGTTGTGTTCAGGTGCATTCTGGGTGTGCTGGTCTTACAGGGAGGTGTGTTCAGGTGCATTCTGGGCGTGCTGGTCTTACAGGGAGGTGTGTTCAGGTTCATTCTGGGCGTGCTGGTCTTACAGGGAGGTGTGTTCAGGTGCATTCTGGGCGTGCTGGTCTTACAGGGAGTTGTGTTCAGGAGCATTCTGGGCGTGTTGCTATCTTGAGGCAGTGGGAAGTGATGGCACCATTGACCAACAAAAACCTGGTCTAAAGTCAATAACGCAGCATTTCATTGTTATTTTAACAGAGCATTAGTAAAATGCTCCTAGGCTCGTGCACAGCGCGCACACTATGCTTGTTACACACACAGGGACGCACAGCAGCACACACACATGCAGAAGATTACAAATACAAACATTACGGTGCAAATCCTCCATCATAACAGCAATGCTCCAAGGTCCAAACGCGCCTGGCTTTTAAAGGGAATGGGAGATGATCTCTGATTGGTTGATTGCATGTTACGCCCAAAACACACCTCTGATTAATGAAGACACTAAGTACAACCCTTTTGAACCATGCGCCCGGCACACGGACCCTTTCTACTAACAAAGGTGGATTTGGACACACCCTAAACGCACCTGCGCCAGGCGCTTCACGCCGTTAGCTCAGATCGTTAAAATAGGGCCCCTACAGTGTGCGGGAGTTTCTTTTCAACTTTTGACCTACTTGTCCAACTACGACTCAGTCTCACGTAATAGATGTGCAGAAGTATTTTTCTGTTTTGACTTAATAAACTGAAACATGCACAGCGGCCGTTTAAATGACTCTCCAAACGCTGTGTGGTAGTGGTGGTGGTGTCGGCTGAGACAGTCTGCTGTCAGATGGAGTTGGAGGAGCTGAGCGACGAGCAGGACGAGAGGAGGAGGATGAGTAAAGGACTCCTGCTGTCTGTGTGTTACGCCGCAAGCATCGGAGGCATCGCCACTCTGACTGGAACTGGACCCAACCTGGTTCTGATGGGACAGATGAGCCAGTAGGTGCTAACACACACACACACACACACACACACACACACACACACACACACACACACACCTTTATAGGGTTAGAGATTACCAACTTCAGTAGATACGTCAGGGTTCAACATTAACGGACAATTCCGGCGCAAAATGAACATAGGGGTTAATAACATATGTGTACCGAGTGAACCGTTCTCTGGGATCTGTTTTCATGCTAATCTAATGCGTCTCTAGCTTTAAACAAGCTAACGTAAACCGCTGATTAGCTGCTAACGCTAGCCTTCGGGGCAGATGGTAAATCTCTATTTTTATACCACTAACAAGACTCAAAATATCACCACACTTCCACGGTAGCATGATGAGGGTCCGAAGAAACACTGAAGCATTGAGAACTTTGTCAGTGTACAGGAAGTTTATTAAAAAGATAGATTATAAAGACTGTACCGTTAGCTGAACTGAATGCACGTTGCACGCCGTTTGTGGTTCGACCGCTCATGACAGTTTTACCAAGATGGCGCCTGCTTGTATTCGTAGAACGGTACAGTTTTCAGTCTGGCGAGGTCGGTGCCTCGAGTCTGGTCGGTGTGCTCCGTGCCGTCGTCCGTCCGAGGGGCCGTCGGCCTTCATTTGGGCCGATTTGACGTGTATAATCAGCGGGGCGGGCACTGCCGGCAGTCGGACTCAATGACCCATCTGATTGGTGGAGAGCTGACCAGGAAACGAGGAGCGGGATGAGCGTGACTAGAGTCTCTCAAAACCTGACGAACATCTTCTAAACTGACCTTTGTTGATGTGAAATGAAGATTCAGCAGCTGCACGGCCTGTTTCTCTCTTCAAATGTTTCCAGAAACACGTTACGGTGAACTATTTTAGGACGATATGAGATCGTGTTCTGAACGAGACGCCATGACGGTCTGGCTTTGAGTTTCTGGAGCAGCCAGACCCACGTGACGCGTTCGTCCAATCAGCTGCCGGTTTTCATTTTTGGGCGACAATCCAGATTAGCGCCGCCTGCTGTTATGGAGACGTATTACGTCTCGTCTCTTCGGTGTGTTCTGAGGAACTTTTTTGTAAACTCAGGGAGACTGATCAGCCCAA
>NC_135867.1:837214-839714 GCF_031162955.1 Sander vitreus
TTACCGACAATCCTTTTTACTGGTCTGAGTGCAACCCATTTAGCTACCCATGAGCATTAATACATATAGGCGGGAAGAAGTACTATAAACCAGCTTTTTATTAATTATTATTGGAGAGACGGGGTCTGGGGCTGGGTCTGTGGGACTGTTTCTGGGGGATGAGTCTGAGGGAAGAACAGGAGACAAGTGTGAGGAGAATACAGAAGACCAAGAGGTAGGTCAAATCAAAGTGGCTGGATCAAACAATCAAATGACGTGGACTGGACTGTGGGACCATAGGGCTGTGGGACCATAGGGCTGTGGGAACATAGGGCTGTGGGACCATAGGGCTGTGGGAACATAGGGCTGTGGGAACATAGGGCTGTGGGAACATAGGGCTGTGGGAACATAGGGCTGTGGGACCATAGGGCTGTGGGAACATAGGGCTGTGGGAACATAGGGCTGTGGGACTATAGGGCTGTGGGAACATAGGGCTGTGGGAACATAGGGCTGTGGGACTATAGGGCTGTGGGAACATAGGGCTGTGGGACTATAGGGCTGTGGGAACATAGGGCTGTGGGACTATAGGGCTGTGGGAACATAGGACTGTGGGAACATAGGGCTGTGGGAACATAGGGCTGTGGGAACATAGGGCTGTGGGAACATAGGGCTGTGGGAACATAGGGCTGTGGGAACATAGGGACTGTGGGAACATAGGGCTGTGGGGAACATAGGGACTGTGGGAACATAGGGCTGTGGGACCATAGGGCTGTGGGAACATAGGGCTGTGGGAACATAGGGCTGTGGGAACATAGGACTGTGGGACCCTTGGGCTGTGGGACCATTGGGCTGTGGGAACATAGGGCTGTGGGAACATAGGACTGTGGGAACATAGGGCTGTGGGAACATAGGGCTGTGGGAACATAGGGCTGTGGGAACATAGGGCTGTGGGAACATAGGGCTGTGGGAACATAGGGCTGTGGGAACATAGGGCTGTGGGACTATAGGGCTGTGGGACCATAGGGCTGTGGGAACATAGGGCTGTGGGACCATAGGGCTGTGGGAACATAGGACTGTGGGAACATAGGGCTGTGGGAACATAGGGCTGACCCCGTTCATATCATATGAAAGAATCTGGGCATCTCTGCCTGATGTAAAGCAAACCTTCCCGTGTGAAGCTGCTCGCTGTGACTGTGAGAACACGGAGAGGACTGAATAACAGCGAGGTAAAGTGATCCGTTAAAGAGAGAGCCCCAGTGACTGCTGGGAGTCTGCACACCTGCTGCGATGATGAGTCTATGAATGAGTGGATCTCTGGGGGACTTTTAGGAGCTGAATCAGAACCAGAACTACTGTCCTGTGATGATATTTTGTAACTAGGTAAAACTAAAGGTAAAAGACCCCTCTCCTCCTCTCTCTCCCTCTCCTCCTCCTCCTCTCTCTCCTCTCTCCCTCTCCTCCTCCTCTCTCCTCTCTTCCTCTCCCTCTCCTCCTCCTCTCTCTCCCTCTCCTCCTCTCTCTCCCTCTCTTCCTCTCCCTCCCCTCCTCCTCTCCCTCTCTCCCTCTCCTCCTCTCTCCCTCTCCTCCTCCTCTCTCCTCTCTCCCTCTCCTCCTCTCTCCCTCTCCTCCTCCTCTCTCCTCTCTCCCTCTCCTCCTCCTCCTCTCTCTCCCTCTCCTCCTCCTTTCTCCCTCTCCTCCTCTCTCCTCTCCCTCTCTTCCTCTCCCTCTTCTCCTCCTCTCTCTCCCTCTCCTCCTCTCTCTCCCTCTCTTCCTCTCCCTCCCCTCCTCCACTCTCCCTTTCCTCCTCCTCTCTTCCTCTCCCTCTCCTCCTCCTCTCTCTCCCTCTCTTCCTCTCTCTCCCTCTCCTCCTCTCTCTCCCTCTCTTCCTCTCCCTCTCCTCCTCTCTCTCCCTCTCCTCCTCCTCTCCCTCTCCTCCTCCTCTCTCTCCCTCTCCTCCTCCTCTCCCTCTCTCCTCTCAAAATCTGACGAAACTCTTTGTTGATCTGAAATGAAGACTTCAGTATGACAATATGAGATCATATTCTGAACGAAGCCGCCATATCCTCTGTTATAAAATCCGGGAGCAGCCAGACCCAGGTGACGCGTTCGTCCAATCAGCTGCCGGTTTTCATTTATTGGGCGACAATCCAGATTAGCGCCGCCTGCTGTTATGGAGACGTATTACGTCTCGTCTCTTCGGTGTTCTGAGGAACTTTTTGGACCGACTCGGGGAGACCGATCAGTCACACTGGCTTTCCTGCCGACGGTCGGCCGTCTGTCTTTTGGCAGGAAGATGACTTGGTACTAACCTGTCGCGTACTGTAGGAGCCCTCTTAAAGCTAATCTGACACCTCTCCATTAGTGCATGTAGAGGTACTGAGCATGTGTGTGTAATGTGTGTAATAACAACAGAGTGAAAACATTGTAATTTCCCCTTATACATTATTATTATTATTATTATTATTATTATTATTATTATTATTATTATTATTTGTAACGGAAGCAGGATAGAAAGATGTAC
>NC_135867.1:849714-857214 GCF_031162955.1 Sander vitreus
GACTGTGTGTCTGTATGTGTGTGTGTGTGTGTGTGACTGTGTGTGTGTCTGTGTGTGTGTGTGTGTGTGTGTGTGTGTGTGTGTGTGTGTGTGTGTGTGTGTGTGTGTGTGTGTGTGTGTGTGTGTGTGTGTGTGTGTGTGTGTGTGTGTGTGTCTCTGTGGATGTGTGTTTGTGTGTGTGTGTGTGTGTGTGTGTGTGTGTGTGTGTGTCTTTGTGTGTGTGTGTGTGTGTGTGTGTGTGTGTGTGTGTGTGTGTGTGTGTGTGTTTTGTGGTCCAGAGGAGCAGGCCAGGAACCGTTTCCAGTCCGAGCTGGAGTTCATCCAGTGTTTGGCCAACCCAAACTACCTGAACTGTGAGTGTCGGCAGACAACAGCTCTAATATTTCTACAGTTATGTTTTATATTTGTGTGGTTTGACTATCAATGATTGCTGAGCCCAGACACCAGAAGGAAAGTCTCATTTGGTAAAAAAAGATCAGCTAGTTCAAAGAAATAAACAGCTGCTTATATACTGTTAAACTGATGCATCTGTCTCATCTGTTTTCCTTTTCTCTGTGTCTGTAGTTTTAGCTCAGAGAGGTTTCCTGAGAGAGAAACCGTTCATTAACTACCTGAAGTACCTGCTGTACTGGAAGGAGCCGGAGTACGCCAAGTTCCTCAAGTAAGACGCACGATAAGTAGGGTATCCTAGCCACTGAGTTCCCTCTAGGGATGCACCGAATCCAGATTTATGGGGCTAACGCTAGCTAACGAGCAGCAGCCCGGGAGAGGCACAGACTGGTTACCACCAGTTCTTAGCTGTGGCTGTCCTTCCTTTGCCGTACCTGAAGTTGCTGCATTCTGGCTGCTGTCTGTAGATTCCTTCATGCTCAGCTCGTATTCTTCCAGATGTTTCATACCAGATGTTGTAACAGCGGTGATGTTGTGTATTGTTTAGGGTCCTCGCCACCACCAGACTAATCAGCATTGCAGATTGAACATGTAGCTGGACTTGAATGGCCTTCTTTTGACTGAAAGTACTGCCAAACAACACTTTTTCTGCTCACCAGTTCCATTTCCACTTCCTCTCAGCCTGCTGCATTGAAGCTCCACCTACGTAAACACCTTCCGTAATCAACGACGTCATCACGTCGACCAGCGTAGCGGAGTGCAAGCGTAGGGTTCAGTTCAGTGGGAAACCCAACCCCGTCAAAAAGCCCCAATATTCAGCTGAAGCCAAATCCTGGATTTGGTGCATCCCTAGTTCCCTCTAACCTGCTTCGTTATTAAAAGTATCAATGTTTACATTAAGGATTGACCCCAAGGCAGTTACTGTACGTTAATGTACTTTTTATTTAACATGAACACACTACAGAAGGCAACACAAGAAAGTGTAATGGTGTGTTCACACCAAGGCGAAATAAAATATTTGTGAGTTTGATCGCGGGATCATATTTGGATCGTTTGTCTTTTAATTGGGTACCAACAATGTTTATTTCTGTCACCGTATGGCCAAAATAACCTCTGTTACTGCTCTGAAAGCTGAAGCTCTAAACTGACATTATAACATCAAACAGCTCGTGATTAGGGCTGCACAGTTAATAACATTTTTATCACAATCACGATTTTGGTTTCCCTCGATTTTCACGTGATCGAGCGATATTTAAAATGCTTCATTCAGTTCATAGAACGCGCCGTAAACCTCTCTCTGATCACGTGCCTCCACGAGCCAATCAGAGCGGTTCCCTGCACCGCGCAGCTTAGTTTAGATGAAGACAGTCTCAGAGGACGGAGTAACGTGAGGAAAACTCCACAACAGATAGCAGTCGGTCATACGTCTTCAGGAGGTTTACCAGTTTACCAGTAAACACAACATTTAGTCCCGTCTGTGTTGTTTTTCAGACAACAGCAGTGACCAGTGCTAGTTTGAGTCTTTTAGCTCATAGCTTTAGCGGCAGACTGTTGTAGTCCTCTACAGTGAAATACAGTCACACTACACCGTTTAGCTGTCAGCATTTTAGCCGTGTTTAATCCAGTTACTACTGTAGCTAACAGTAGGCTAAAGTTACCTGCTGTGTAACGTGTTATTAGTGTTTACTGTAGCTAACGGTAGGCTAACGTTACCTGCTGTGTAACGTGTTATTAGTGTTTACTGTAGCTAACGGTAGGCTAACGTTACCTGCTGTGTAACGTGTTATTAGTGTTTACTAGCTAATGGTAGGCTAACGTTACCTGCTGTGTAACGTGTTATTAGTGTTTACTGTAGCTAACTGTAGGCTAACGTTACCTTCTGTGTAACGTGTTATTAGTGTTTACTAGCTAACTGTAGGCTAACGTTACCTTCTGTGTAACGTGTTATTAGTGTTTACTGTAGCTAACGGTAGGCTAACGTTACCTTCTGTGTAACGTGTTATTAGTGTTTACTGTAGCTAACGGTAGGCTAACGTTACCTGCTGTGTAACGTGTTATTAGTGTTTACTGTAGCTAACGGTAGGCTAACGTTACCTGCTGTGTAACGTGTTATTAGTGTTTACTGTAGCTAACGGTAGGCTAACGTTACCTGCTGTGTAACGTGTTATTAGTGTTTACTGTAGCTAACGGTAGGCTAACGTTACCTGCTGTGTAACGTGTTATTAGTGTTTACTGTAGCTAACGGTAGGCTAACGCTACCTGCTGTGTAACGTGTTATTAGTGTTTACTGTAGCTAACGGTAGGCTAACGCTACCCTGCTGTGTAACGTGTTATTAGTGTTTACTGTAGCTAACGGTAGGCTAACGCTACCTGCTGTGTAACGCGTTATTAGTGTTTACTGTAGCTAACGGTAGGCTAACGTTAGCTGCTGTGTAACGTGTTATTAGTGTTTACTGTAGCTAACGGTAGGCTAACGTTAGCTGCTGTGTAACGTGTTATTAGTGTTTACTGTAGCTAACGGTAGGCTAACGTTACCTTCTGTGTAACATGTTATTAGTGTTTACTAGCTAATGGTAGCTAACGTTATCTGCTGTGTAACGTGTTATTAATGTTTACTGTAGCTAACGGTAGGCTAACGTTACCTGCTGTGTAACGTGTTATTAGTGTTTACTGTAGCTAACGGTAGGCTAACGTTACCTGCTGTGTAACGTGTTATTAGTGTTTACTGTAGCTAACGGTAGGCTAACGCTACCTGCTGTGTAACGGGTTATTAGTGTTTACTAGCTAACGTAGGCTAACGTTACCTGCTGTGTAACGTGTTATTAGCTGTATGTAGGCTAACGTATGCTGGGGAAACGGTAGTGTTTACTAGCACGCTACCTGCTGTGTAACGTGTTATTAGTGTTTACTGTAGCTAACGGTAGGCTAACGTTAGCTGCTGTGTAACGTGTTATTAGTGTTTACTGTAGCTAACGGTAGGCTAACGCTACTCGCTGTGTAACGTGTTATTAATGTTTACTGTAGCTAACGGTAGGCTAACGTTACCTGCTGTGTAACGTGTTATTAGTGTTTACTAGCTAATGGTAGGCTAACGTTACCTGCTGTGCAACGTGTTATTAGTGTTTACTAGCTAACGGTAGGCTAACGTTACCTGCTGTGTAACGTGTTATTAGTGTTTACTGTAGCTAACGGTAGGCTAACGTTACCTGCTGTGTAACGTGTTATTAGTGTTTACCAGCGTGACATGCAGCGATGTTTCTGTTGCCTGTAACGTCTGTTTTGGAGCATCAGAGCAACGCAGACATTTAAGTGGCAACGTAATCCGCGTTGCTATTTCGTCCGGTAGATGCCCTATTGGCACCGGATGTTAACATGCGCCGTTAACGTGAACAGAAAATTACGTTGCCTGTATCTTTTCACGGCAAACGCGCATGTTTGGAAAGTGTTCGTACAACAGCTGAAATGGCTCCTTCATAGTGTCCTTCAACAAAGGAGGAATGGATGTGAAAGCAGCTATAATTAGCCTGTGTGACAATAACATTAGTTTTGGTTAAAATCAACAAATAATCGTGATAATTAATCGTGATCAATATATTGATTAAAATAATCGTGATTATCATTTTGGCCGTAATCGTGCAGCCCTACGCGTGATGTTTTACTGCCTTCTCCTGGAAGGAAACGTTACGTCTGGATGTCTGCTACATGAGCGCGACTTTAAATACACATTGTGCCGTTTTTTTAAATGCGATAAACGGATAAAAAGTATGCCGAAATAACGACATCATGATGACGATTTGTAAAAAGTCTGAAATCATACTTTGTCAGGTCTGTCGGCAAGACGACAAGCAAACATCTCTTAAAATGCTTGTTTTCTGGATGGAGTTTGGTTCTGCTAACGTCGGAGCGGCTCCATATGAACACAACATAACATAACATAACATATAACTTCAGAACTTACCAGGTGGTCAAACCTCCCAGCTTACTTTCAGAAAGAGAAACTTCTTTCTAAATACGTTGATTGGCTTTTGCGACCCATCTACACGCGAGATTTGGTGGCAACACGCCATAACTCCGCAGAATCTACAGTCAGTGATTATTGAGACATTTCATTCTAGATATCTAGACGTAGGCTGCACCACCTGAGGGTAGACTGACCCCGGGCTGTGAGGTTGTGAAATGAAAGTTTCTGCTCCTGTAGAAGCCACAAGTTTGTATGAAATCAAGCTCGCAACCTTGAAAAATGCCCCAAAAATGACAAAAAGTTACAAAAACTAGGTTTGGGCCTCAAGTATGACACGTGTACTTTAGTCCCAGTTTTGACTTCCCTCCTTCTGGACTCTTGCTGCGTTCCAGGCACCCGTAACTCGTGTTTTCACAACCTTCTTCCCCTGAAAGCGCCCTGGAACGCCAGTCAAACCCGTATCGTACTCCCCGTGAACTGCTACCAGATGGTTGTACTCCCAGTTACAGTTTTTGACGTCACACACACGTAAACAACAATGGCGCCCCCTGTTGATGCTCTACAGACGCCGCTGATTAACGCTAAGAAATAGAAATAAATAGACAAATAAATACGCAACGTGAAGTAATCCCGCACATTGTAATCAAAACAATACACATACGGTAACGTTAGCTTGTGCTAGCTAACGTTAAAGGTTCTCTAAGCGATGTTGGGTGACGTTACATCTTGTTGACGTTCGAGGTATTTTCAAACAAAACGAGGCTAGCTCGCCCCTCCTTCCTCCTCATCCCGTCCCCTCCCTTCCTCGCACTAACCCCCCCAACCCCCACCCCGAAATCCTTCTTGTTGGTTATTGGCTGGAACACTGTGTGTTATGTTTGGTGGTGCAGGTTGGCGCAGTTTGTTTTTGTTGCCGTTTGTGGAGCCTGGGCTGTCTACAGAGACCACGTTTTTTTACCGTGTGTTCAGGGGACAGACAGCTAGCAGATAGTGAGATGTTTTTTACAGTGTGTTCAGGGGACAGGCAGCTAGCAGATAGTGAGATGTTTTTTACAGTGTGTTCAGGGGACAGGCAGCTAGCAGATAGTGAGATGTTTTTTACAGTGTGTTCAGGGGACAGGCAGCTAGCAGATAGTGAGGAGATATTTTTTACAGTGTGTTCAGGGGACAGGCAGCTAGCAGATAGTGAGATGTTTTTTACAGTGTGTTCAGGGGACAGGCAGCTAGCAGATAGTGAGATGTTTTTTACAGTGTGTTCAGGGGACAGGCAGCTAGCAGATAGTGAGATGTTTTTTACAGTGTGTTCAGGGGACAGGCAGCTAGCAGATAGTGAGGAGATGTTTTTTACAGTGTGTTCAGAGGACAGGCAGCTAGCAGATAGTGAGATGTTTTTTACAGTGTGTTCAGGGGACAGGCAGCTAGCAGATAGTGAGGAGATGTTTTTACAGTGTGTTCAGGGGACAGGCAGCTAGCAGATAGTGAGAGATGTTTTTACAGTGTGTTCAGGGGACAGGCAGCTAGCAGATAGTGAGGAGATGTTTTTTACAGTGTGTTCAGGGGACAGGCAGCTAGCAGATAGTGAGATGTTTTTTACAGTGTGTTCAGGGGACAGGCAGCTAGCAGATAGTGAGATGTTTTTTACAGTGTGTTCAGGGGACAGGCAGATAGTGAGGAGATGTTTTTTACAGTGTGTTCAGGGGACAGGCAGCTAGCAGATAGTGAGATGTTTTTTACAGTGTGTTCAGGGGACAGGCAGCTAGCAGATAGTGAGATGTTTTTTACAGTGTGTTCAGGGGACAGGCAGCTAGCAGATAGTGAGATGTTTTTTACAGTGTGTTCAGGGGACAGGCAGCTAGCAGATAGTGAGATGTTTTTACAGTGTGTTCAGGGGACAGGCAGCTAGCAGATAGTGAGGAGATGTTTGCTGTATGTGTGTTGTAGCCTGTAAACCTGACTTGTTTCTCCTCCCCCCTGCAGGTACCCCCACTGCCTGCACATGCTGGAGCTGCTGCAGTACGAGCACTTCAGGAAGGAGCTGGTCAACGCTCAGTGCACCAAGTTCATAGACGAGCAGCAGCTGCTGCACTGGCAGCACTACTCCCGCAAACGCACCCGTCTGCAGCAGGCGCTGGCCGAGCAGCAGCCAGCACAGCAGCAGCCAGCGCTGCACGGCAACACTGCCACCAAGTAGCAGCCGCAACACGCCACCGCCAAACGTGGATTCTGGTGGGAGAGGGAGGGGAAAACGTGTAGAAAACGTGTAGAAAACGTTTTGGATGATCGTGTATTGTGTAGGAAGTGTGGATTATAGACGGACTGATCCTGGATTTATAGGCCAATATTGATTATTTCTTTTACATTTTACGATGAGGAGTCCTTAGATGGGACCTGACTGCGACGTTTTCCGGTGAAACTAATCATCTTGTTAGTGCTCTTTTGGTGGACAAACGTTCTAGTCCAAACGACCCTGATCAGCTGACGTACACGATAAATGTGTGATGGAATAAAATCAGCCGATACCCCGGCCAGTTTATCAATCTAGCTCTGGTGTGTGTGTGTGTTCCTTGTGTAGCGGAGTACATCTTTTCTATCGTGGTTTACCGTTAACGGTGATCGTTACATCCCTGATAATGACCAGATTCATTTCTTTACAGATTTCAGCGCTGATCCAGAAAGAAATCTGTGGACTTTAGCGGAGTGTGTTTACATTTTGAGCTTAAAAGCTGCAGAAAGCCTGTGGATGGGGGGGGTAATATTCGGAGAAGAAACTCAGGATTTCCGTGATTAAAGTCACTAAAAAACTAACATTTTATGAGAGAAAAACTCACTTTCTTTAACCTCATCACACGACAGACGCCGCCGCTTATGACCTAATAAAATGATACGTTGCAATCAGATTTATCAACATTGAAATACTCGTAATTGTAGCCCAAAATCACCACATTATCAGAAGCATCTGGACATTATATGACTCGAACATCATACAGATTTACGTCACAGGATATTTTTACATATATATATGTTTTTTTCTTGTTTATTTACAACTTTAAAGGGTAACTACTGGTTTTTTTTCAACCTGGACTCTATGTTCCTGTGTTTTTGTGTCTGATGGGAACAACAATCTTTGACATTGGTCCTGTATTATGAGA
>NC_135867.1:869714-902826 GCF_031162955.1 Sander vitreus
CTTGAAAATACAGCCTATGTTCTCATGTTTCTGTGTCTAACTAATGTGAACAGAAGTCTTTGAAGTTGGTCCAGTTTTGAGTGAGTAATGTAACCCTACAGGAAGGATGTTCAGTCTGCGTCCACTAAAAGTTCTGTTGTTGCTGCTGACAGACTCAGATTATTATTCTAAGTGTCTGACAACATTATGAAAGGATCCCTACAGAGATAGACCTTTTAGTTAAAGAGGAAGATCCTTTTAGTTTAACATGAAACAGCCCCGAAATCACCATCACCAAACTCCACCAGACTCCATGTAAATAATCAGGACTTTTAGCGTGTATAGAGCCAGCATATCTCCACCAGACTCCATGTAAATAATCAGGACTTTTAGCGTGTATAGAGCCAGCATATTTCCACCAGACTCCATGTAAATAATCAGGACTTTTAGCGTGTATAGAGCCAGTATATTTCCACCAGACTCCATGTAAATAATCAGGACTTTTAGCGTGTATAGAGCCAGCATATCTCCACCAGACTCCATGTAAATAATCAGGACTTTTAGCGTGTATAGAGCCAGCATATCTCCACATGTAAATGGGTGAATTAAGGGTTTATTTCAACCAAACCAGAGTGGTGATTGTTGGAACAGTGGAAAGATGAACCAAGACGGCTTTTGATAGTTTTATTTAGTTTCTGTCCACTTTGAATGAAGTGTGTTTTACGATGATAAAAGTCCTGATTATTTACATGGAGTCTGGTGGAGTTTGGTGACGGTGATTTCGGGGCTGTTTCATGTTAAATAGACACTTAGAATAATAATCTGAGTATGTCAGCGGCAACAATACTGGACCAATGTCAAAGATTGTTGTTCCCATCAGTCACTTAGACACAAAAACACAGGAACATAGGGGTTGAAAAAACCTGAGGTACCCTTTAATAACAGAAAATTATGCTTTAACTCACGGACATCCTGAATCCCCCCCCCCCTCCAGGTGACTCTGAGTCATCGTCTCCCCCGTATCACCTATCCTCTCCCTGCTGGGATTCAGCAGTCCAGTCCGGTGGTGGCGGTCGAGGACGACGGCAGACTTCGCTTCCAGGTCACTCAAAGCACTATTATTATTATTATTATTATTATTATTATTATTATTATTATTATAATACCCCCACATCATCACATACCCTTCATCATACCCCCCCATCATCACATACCCTTCACCATACCCCCCCATCATCACATACCCTTCACCATACCCCCCCATCATCACGTACCCTTCACCATACCCCCCCCCCATCATCACATACCCTTCACCATACCCCCCCCATCATCACATACCCTTCACCATACCCTTCACCATACCCCCCCATCATCACATACCCTTCACCATACCCCCCACATCATCACATACCCTTCACCATACCCCCCCATCATCACATACCCTTCATCACATACCCTTCACCATACCCCCCCATCATCACATACCCTTCACCATACCCCCCCATCATCACATACCCTTCACCATACCCCCACATCATCACATACCCTTCACCATACCCCCACATCATCACATACCCTTCACCATACCCCCCCCCCATCATCACATACCCTTCACCATACCCCCCCATCATCACATACCCTTCATCATACCCCCCACATCATCACATACCCTTCACCATGCCCCCCACACATCATCACATACCCTTCACCATACCCCCCATCATCACATACCCTTCACCATACCCCCCCATCATCACATACCCTTCACCATACCCCCCACATCATCACATACCCTTCACCATACCCACCATACCCCCCCATCATCACATACCCTTCACCATACCCCCCCATCATCACATACCCTTCACCATACCCCCCACATCATCACATACCCTTCACCATACCCCCACATCATCACATACCCTTCACCATACCCCCACATCATCACATACCCTTCACCATACCCCCCCATCATCTCATACCCTTCACCATACCCCCCCATCATCTCATACCCTTCACCATACCTAGAGATTGGCATGGGGTACTTTCCATAAGATCATCTCTCAATGCAAATCAAACCAGCTGTTAGACTAACTGAAATACAACCATGTTAATCTCTAGGTATGGTGAAGGGACATAGTGGACAATTCCTCTTCCAACCTGTAGGGGGACCGAAGAGGGAAAAGTTCTCTAGTGTTGCTTTAATAAATGTGCTTCCGTTGCTCCAGACTAACATTACGTGAACCCTTCCTGTTTCCAGGACGGCTCTGTGAGCGCTGCGGACGTCCTGCTGCTCTGCACCGGCTACAATTTCCGGTACCCGTTCCTGGACGGGCGGCAGCTGGGCCTGGAGATCCAGGACCACGTCATGACTCCGCTGTACCGCTTCCTGATGCCACCTGCCTTCCCCTCGCTCTTCTTCATCGGCATCTGCAAGATGGTCTGCCCCTTCCCCAACTTCAACGTGCAGGTGAGCCGTGAGCGGCGACCGCTGGGTGTAAAGCCAACCCGTTCTCATTCTGAACTGGTAAAATCAGGACGTTTGGACAGTGGCTGTCAGCGTCTGATGCGACGAAAAAGGCGTCTTTCAGCGTGTTTGTGTAACGCACCGGGGAGAGCAGCAGTTAGAGAGGATTTAGAGAGGAGTATGTAAGGAGGTTGGTTTTGGGGGGGGGGTGGATGGGTCAAACACAGGACTTTCACCCAGGAGAGCGGGGTTCACGTCCCGCTTGTCACGCTTGCTATAGTACGCCCACCCACGACCCTTTCCTTAACATAACTGCGTCAAAAGGGACGACGATAGTCCCGACCAAGCGCGTTTACTTATAGCTCTAAAGGGACGTCAATAGTCCCGACCAAGCGCGTTTACTTATAGCGCTAAAGGGACGACAATAGTCCCTACCAAGGACGTTTACTTATAGCGCTAAAGGGACGGCAATAGTCCCGACCAAGCGCGTTTACTTATAGCTCTAAAGGGACGTCAATAGTCCCGACCACGTTTACTTATAGCGCTAAAGGGACGACAATAGTCCCGACCAAGCGCGTTTACTTATAGCTCTAAAGGGACGTCAATAGTCCCTACCAAGGACGTTTACTTATAGCGCTAAAGGGACGGCAATAGTCCCGACCAAGCTCGTTTACTTATAGCGCTAAAGGAGACGCCTATAGTCCCGACCACGTTTACTTATAGCGCTAAAGGGACGCCAATAGTCCCGACCACGTTTACTTATAGCGCTAAAGGGACGTCAATAGTCCCGACCAAGCACGTTTACTTATAGCTCTAAAGGGACGTCAATAGTCCCGACCAAGCACGTTTACTTATGGCGCTAAAGGAGACTTTTAGCGTCAATAAGAACGACAAAGGCACCTGACCAAGCGTCCATATTTGACGAGATGAGTGTGAGAACATGTTGGTAAAGCACACGTTTTATCACCTGGGTCAAAGGATTCTGTTTTAGCCGCTGAACTCTGAACACGCTGTTTTATCTTGACACAACGTTGTGATATTTCATTCTGAGATTATTTTCCGTTGAATATTGAAATATTACAACTTTTTTCTTAAAATATTACAATGTTATATTGCAATATTATACATTATACATTATTCTTAAAATATTACGACTTTTTAAATGTTACGACTTTTTTCTCGAAATATTACGACTTTTGATTTCTAAATATTACGACTTTTTCCTCGAAATATTACGACTTTTTTCTTGAAATTTTCTCGAAATATTACGATTTTTTTTTTAAATATTATGACTTTTTTTCTTGAAATATTACGACTTTTTTCTCAAAATATTACGACTTTTTCCTCGAAATATTACGACTTTTTTCCCAAAATATTAAGACTTTTTTTCTTAAAATATTAAGACTTTTTTTCTTGAAATATTACGAATTTTTTTCTTGAAATATTACGACTTTTTTCTCAATGTTACGACTTTTTTCTCGAAATATTACGACTTTTTTTTTTTGAAATATTACGACTTTTTTTTTTTTTAAATATTACGACTTTTTTTCTCAAAATATTACGACTTTTTTTCTCAAAATATTACGACTTTTTTTCTCAAAATATTACGACTTTTTTCTCGAAATATTACGCCTTTTTTCTTGAAATATTACGACTTTTTTTCTCAATATTACGACTTTTTTCTCGAAATATTACGACTTTTTTTTCTTGAAATATTACGACTTTTATTCTTGAAATATTACGACTTTTTTTCTGAAAATATTACGACTTTTTTTTACTACTGAACCGATACTTTTTTAAGAAAGTAAAAAAAGAAAAGAATAAAAAGGTACTAAACAACAGTCGGTGACATTAAAGAACGGCTTGTTTATTGCTAAGGCCATATGGTCAACATTAAATGTTTAATAACAATAACAATAACTTATTTCACTAGTAAATAGCTGTTGAACGACAAAAACAACAACCAGATGGAAAAGGACATTTACAATAACTTCAAATGCACCACGAGGCTGTAGTTTACCAGTTTCATTGAACGCACCGTCTGTGTTGTTTCTCCGACGGCAGCTGCAGATTGTTACATCCCGGTGTTGAATCCTCTACAGTAAAACACAGTCACACTTTACACCGTTTAGCGTTAGCTGTCAGCATTTAACCCTGTTTAATCCAGCTACTAGCTAGCGGTAGGCTAACGTTAGCTGCTGTCGAGTATAGTGTTAACTAGCTAGCGGTAGGCTAACGTTAGCTGCTGTCGAGTATAGTGTTAACTAGCTAGCGGTAGGCTAACGTTAGCTGCTGTCGAGTATAGTGTTAACTAGCTAGCGGTAGGCTAACGTTAGCTGCTGTCGAGTATAGTGTTAACTAGCTAACGGTAGGCTAACGTTAGCTGCTGTCGAGTATAGTGTTAACTAGCGTCATGTGCAGCGGTGTTTGTGTTTCAGAGCATCAGAGAGAAGAGCAGACATATCAGTGGCACCAGATTTCGGTAGCCAGGGTTGGCAGGAAGAAGATTTTTACAAGTAAATGTTCCAATAATGATCCAGGCAGAACATTCTCGTCTCCTCCTTCATTTTACAGTCCAATGGTGCTAGAACGGCTCCGGGTCAAACCTCAATATGGAATGGATTAATCTGCATTATTTTTTTCTCAGATTAATTAATTGAAGTTAACGTGTTATTTTGACAGCCCTAATATATACATATATTGATTAGATGTTGTGTCTCCAGGTGCAGTTCTGCCTGGCGGTGCTGGACGGCTCGGTTACGTTGCCGTCCTGCGGCCAGATGGAGGAGGAAGTGCGACGGGAGCTGCAGGAGAAGCTGGCGCGCGGCGTGGAGCATCGCCACCTGCACATGATGCAGCTGGAGCAATGGGACTACTGCGAGACGCTGGCGCGCGTCGGGGGCTTCGCGCCGCTGCCGCCCGTCATCCGCAGCCTGTACGAGGAGGTGTGGCGGCAGCGTGCCGTTCACCCCCAGAAATACCGAGACCTCAACTACCGGCTGGTCAGCGACGCCAGCTGGGAGGCGCTCAACTGACGCACACACGCCCGTCCAGCGACTCAGCGATCAGTCGGCCCGTAGAGCAGTATCGCCAACTGGTTTAGGAATCAACTCATCTTTAACTTTGTTTTTAAAAGTTTTTATATCAGAAATATATATATAGATAAATAAATATGGGATTCTTTCAACCTAACTGCCCAAAACTACTAATACATGAATGTTATATGAAACAGTTTTAAAACGTCTCCTGACTAAACTACTGAACTGTCTTCTGATCTGTGTGTGTGTGTCTCTGTGTGTCTGTGTGTGTGTCTCTCTCTTTGTGTGTGTGTGTGTGTGTGTGTGTGTGTGTGTGTGTGTGTGTGTGTCTGTCTCTGTGTGTGTGTGTGTGTGTGTCTGTCTCTGTGTGTGTGTGTGTGTGTGTGTGTGTGTGTGTCTCTCTCTGTGTGTGTATGTGTGTGTGTGTGTCTGTCTCTGTGTGTGTCTCTCTCTCAGTCTCTCTGTGTGTGTCTCTCTCTCTCTCTCTGTGTGTGTGTGTGTCTCGCTCTCTCTCTGTGTGTGTGTGTGTGTGTGTGTGTGTGTCTCTCTCTCTCTGTGTGTGTGTGTGTGTCTCTCTCTCTCTGTGTGTGTGTGTGTGTGTCTCTCTCTGTGTGTGTGTCTGTGTGTGTGTGTGTCTCTCGCTCTCTCTGTGTGTGTGTGTGTGTGTCTCTCTCTCTCTGTGTGTGTGTGTGTGTGTGTCTCACTCTCTCTGTGTGTATGTGTGTGTGTGTGTGTGTGTGTGTCTCGCTCTCTCTGTGTGTGTGTGTGTGTGTGTGTGTCACTCAACATCCTCTGATCTTAACTATCAGTCACAATAATTCCTAATTTCTGCCATTTTTCAAACTCAAAAACAAAGCATCACAAAAAGCTCCAAAAAAAAAAAAAAGGTGCATTTTTCAGTCGACAGGAAGACAACACTAAGGGTGCAGCTTCCAGCCTCTCAAACACGCACATTTCCTGATCTTATCCTGTTTCATATCACGTTAAACTGAAGAGCTTTCAGTTTTTGGACACTTTGACATCACCGTGGACTTTGAGAGACATTTTTTCACTGTTTTTCTGACATTTTAAAGACTTAAACTATTAACGGATTAATGTCGAAAATAATCAGCAGGAGAAAATCTCAGAACTTCTGGGATTTAAAGTCAAAATGTATAGTTTATTTTTGATCCACAGTGGCTGCGACGCGCTGTCGTGGACTCTAACTGAACACTATTATTAATAAATACATGTAAAGTATGAATTAGTAAACGTGTGTTTTGGTGTCAACAACAAACTGCTGCAGAATGAACCCACACGTTTGTGTCCCCAGCAGTGGTGTAGTCTAATGGATTGTAGTACTGTACCACCGTATATATATATTACATTACATGTCATTGAGCTGAACAAAGGATGGTTAAAATCTAAAGTCACAGTCAGTATTATAGACTGTATATATAATGGACCACCAGACCCCGTGTCTCTGGACGGAGACCAGTGGAGGACATTAGAAGCTCTTTCCCGGTGATGGCTGAGCGTTACTGAGCAGCCTCCAACTGAGCTTGAAGACGTAGATGTGACGTGAGCAACCTGTCTGAAAGTTGGAAGTCTTCTGGTAGCTGTGCCAAGAGAAATCTCAATCATTCCCAATCTAGCAGAGACGGAGAGCGTAGGTATATGTAAGGAGATAACATAGACACAGGCTCATTATTGATCACTAAAATGATAGTTAACATTAGTCATTACACTTAAACAGCTGATGGAAGTCCAAACTGCCTGAGAGCTTCTCCTGTACTATACGGTAACTCCTCTACTATGAGACAGGAAGTCTCGTGGTTATGACCCAATCGTTAGCCTATTGTTATAAAAACGTCTGCTACGGAGCCATAACGTGAGCTACAAGGTAATGGAGCCTTTTATACATTGTCGTGTTTCTTTAGAAATAAACAACGGACAAATAGAGTCTTTAAACTCTTCAGATGTAAAGGTATTCTCTGTCAAAGTGACGTCAGAATGAATGGCAGTCAATGGGATGCTAACGGGAGGTGATGGCTTGTTAGCATCAAAATGGCGCCATAGGAGCTACACGTTGTGAGGAGAAGCTGACCCCCCTTGGTCAGTATCTGGTGTGGCCACCAGCTGCATTAAGTACTGCAGTACATCTCCTCATGGACTACACTACGTTTGCCAGTTCTTGCTGTGAGATGTTACCCCACTCTTCCACCAAGGCACCTGCGAGTTCCCGGACATTTCTGGGGGGGGGTGGGGGGGCATGGTTCTCGCCCTCACCCTCCGATCCAACAGGTCCCAGACGTGCTGGATTGAGATCCGGGCTCTTCGCTGGCCATGGCAGAACACTAACATTCCTGTCTTGCAGGAAATGGCGCACAGAGCGAGCGGTATGTCTGGTGGCGTTATCATGCTGGAGGGTCATGTCAGGACGGGCCTGCAGGAAGGGGACCACATGAGGGAGGGGGATGTCTTCCCTGTAACGTTCTGCATCAAGATTTTAACCATCCTTTGTTCAGGGACCCATTTTTCCATATATATATATATACACACACACACACTCACTACCGGTCAAAAGTTTGGGGTCACTTAGGAATGTCCATTCCACTCCGTTACAGACAGAATACCAGCTGAGATCAGCAGTTTTCAGATTACATTATGTGTTTACATAATCGCAAAAGGGTTCTCCAATGTTTTCTCAGTTAGCCTTTTAAACTGATATCAGATTAGTAAACAGAATGGGCCTTTGGATTATTGGATGAATGGTTGCTGACAATGGGCACAATGTAGATTATTGCATTAAAGATCATCCACATCTTTCTACAACAGTCGAGAACCCTTTTGCAATTATGTAAGCACATAATGTAATCTGTGGGAGGAATCCCCCACGGAAGTTTTGAGCATCAACAACTTCATTTCCTGGCAACCCGTTACTTTCTCCCCGTGAACTGGTACCAGATCGTTGTGCTCCCAGTTACAGTTTTTGACGTTGCACACGTAAACAACAATGTTGACCCCTGTTGATGCTGTACAGACGCCGGTGATTAACGGTGAGAAATATAAATAAATAGGCGTCAAGTAATGTAACGTAAAGTAATTCCACACATTGTAATCAAAACAATACACATACGTTTGTGTACTACTACACAGCCCGTTCTCATTCTGAACTGGTAAAATCAGGACGTTTGGACAGCGGCTGTCAGCGTCTGATGCGACGAAAAAGGCGTCTTTCAGCGTGTTTGTGTAACGCACCGGGGAGAGCAGCAGTTAGAGAGGATTTAGAGAGGAGTATGTAAGGAGGTTGGTTGGGGGGGGTAGATGGGTCAAACAGGACTTTCACCCAGGAGAGCAGGGTTCATGTCCTGCTTGTAACGCTTGATGTAGTCACTTTTTTCTTGTCTCCCGCGTGTCACAGAACCGTACGCCAACCCACGACCTTTTCCTTAACGTAACTGCATCAAAAGGGACGCCAATAGTCCCGACCAAGCACGTTTACTTATAGCGCTAAAGGGACGGCAATAGTCCCGACCAAGCGCGTTTACTTATAGCGCTAAAGGGACGGCAATAGTCCCGACCAAGCTTGTTTACTTATAGCGCTAAAGGGACGTCAATAGTCCCGACCAAGCGCGTTGACTTATAGCGCTAAAGGGACGGCGATAGTCCCGACCAAGCACGTTTACTTATAGCGCTAAAGGGACGTCAATAGTCCCGACCAAGCACGTTTACTTATAGCGCTAAAGGGACGGCAATAGTCCCGACCAAGCACGTTTACTTATAGCGCTAAAGGAGACTTATTGCGTCAATAAGAACGGCAGAAGGCACCTGACCAAGCGTCCATATTTTACGAGATGAGTGTGAGAACGTGTTGCACTACGGGTTATGTTTATTAAATGAAGCCCAAAATATGTCGCAGACTAGAAATCGCCAGTACCAGCTAGCGGCTAGCTAACGTCAACGTTAGGTAGCCACTAGCTAACACTAGCTAGAAGGGTTTGTTGTGACTTTGCCTGGAAAGCTACCAAGTCGTGAGTCGTGACTTGAAGTCGTAACGGGCTAAAAATTGTGTCTGGAACGCAGCATGAGTACTAAAGGCTGGGGGGGTGGTTTGGTTGGACTGACGGTACTGTACCATATATATATATATATATATATATTGGCCACAATATGCCTTTGGGGGATGAGGGGGTCTGGGTGACCTCCCCCAGGGAACGACTTCATTTCCTGTATTCTGATACACTTTTATGCACCAATTTAGGGTGGAAATCCCTTTATTTAGCCTATGTGAAGAAGAAAAACACCGATGACAATTCAAAATATATCAAAAATATAATAGAAAGTATGTTGTTGCGTGTCATTGGGCATTTTTAAGTGGGTGTATGGAAATCCTGGAGCTTTCTTAGTGGGTAAACTGCGTATAGACAGACAGACACAGACAGCTGACGTCAACAACAGACTTTAATCCACATATTTCGCCACCAAACGTCCAAATACACACAAAGAAACTGCCCCGAAGCTCCAAAAACAGCAGCAGCAGCATAAAGCCGAGCCGTGCAGAGAGAAAGAACAGTCCGTGACTTACTTATTAAGCACGTGTTGGCTCTGTGTTTACTAACTAAATGCAGCAAAGTCAGCAGCCCGTTAATGCTCGACCGGAGACAGGATCAAGCTAACCCAATTTATTTATAGAGCACGTTTAAAACCAACCTAGGCTGAACAAAGTGCTGTTTGGTTTGGACATTCACTTAGTGATCCTCCAGCTTTTCATCTGGCGCCATCAAATCATTTAAATGTTTGTACATGTGCAAATTAGCGAACGTTAGCATGCAAAACACTTAACTACGATAGTGAACATGGCTTCTGTTAGGATTAAGCTCAAAGCACCACTGTCTCTAAAGGCGCTGACACATCAACCCGATAATCAGCCGTCGGACAGTCTGGCGAGGTCGGTGACTCGAGTCTGTTCAGTATGTTCCGTGCCGTCGTCAGTCGGAGGGGCCGTCGGCCTTCATTTGGGATGATTTGACATGTTGAATCCGAGGGCGGGCAGTCGGACTCAATGACCAATCTGATTGGTGGAGCACTACTCGGCAGGAAAGGCAGTGTGACTGATCAGTCTCCCCGAGTTGGTCCAAAAAGTGCCTCAGAACACACCGAAGAGACGCCGACTTGGGCGTACGTTCTGCGCGTGCGCGAGACGTAATATGTCTCCATAACAGCAGGTGGCGCTAATCTGTATTGTTATTGGTGGTATTGTCGCCCAAAGAATTTAAACCGGCAGCTGATTGGACGAACGCGTCACGTGGGTCTGGCTGCTCCCGGATTTTACAACCGAGCACGATGGCAGCTTCATATTACACAGGTGTGACTTAGGCTGGCCACAATAAAAGGCCAGTCTAAAATGTGCAAAGTTTATACCTGTCTTCATCCAATGTTTATATATTTCTGTTCTGGAAATATTTACGCAAATTAGTGCATACTTAAGAAGACAAACACAGAATAGTCGTAATGTCGGTAATCAGCTCGGGACGTTTTAATGTCGATATACAGTATTTTCGTTAAACTTTGACCCTTTTCACTTGTGTCCAGTCTCCAGTCTGTCTTCGCTTAAAAAGAAGCATCTTCTAGAAACCTTCTAGAAGATGCCCCTCGAAGACTTGGACTCGTTCTCCGTCTTGCAATCTTTCTTGGTACAGTAAGATCCTTTTAGTTTAACCTGAAACTCCACCAGACTCCATGTAAATAATCAGGACTTTTAGCGTGTATAGAGCCAGCATATCTCCACCAGACTCCATGTAAATAATCAGGACTTTTAGCGTGTATAGAGCCAGCATATTTCCACCAGACTCCATGTAAATAATCAGGACTTTTAGCGTGTATAGAGCCAGCATATTTCCACATGTAAATGGGTGAATTAAGGGTTTATTTCAACCAAACCAGAGTGGTGATTGTTGGAACAGTGGAAAGATGAACCAAGACGGCTTTTGGTAGTATTATTTACTTTCTGTCCACTTTGAATGAAGTTTGTTTTACGTTGATAAAAGTCCTGATTATTTACATGGAGTCTGGTGGAGTTTGGTGATGGTGATTTCGGGGCTGTTTCATGTTAAACTAAAAGGATCTTACTCTTTAACTAAAAGGTCTATCTCTGTAGGGATCCTTTCATAATGTTGTCAGACACTTATTAATGTCAAAGACTGTTGTTCCCATCAGTCACTTAGAGTCAAAAACATGGAAATATGGTGCAGGTTTTTTGAAGCTTTCAGAGTTTAAACTCGGCGTCCGTCTACGTTTCTGTTGAGATTTTCTCGCAGGCAGACGTGTGTCAACGTGAGCAGCAACAGCCATAAAAAAGGCTTCAGCGTTTACGACCTGCCGCCATTAGCAAACTTTCCATGAAGAGGAGTTTTATGGCCGTTAGCTGGTTAATGGTTCAAATAGGGTCCAGGTTGAAAAAAACAAAGTAACCCTTTACTGGAAAAGAGGAAAGGAATGTCTGTATTTTCCAATCCATATCTTTGAAGTGCTCACATTATGCTAATTTTCAGGTTCATAATTATATTTTCAGGTTATATCAGAATAGGGTTATGTGGTTCAATTTTCAAAAAGATTAGTTGTACTGCCCATTGCTGCAGCTCCTCTTTTCACCCTGTGTTCAGGTCTCTGTTTTAGCTACAGAGTGAGACCTCTCACTGCTGTCACATCTTTGTTGGCAGTCGCACATGCTCAGTAGCTAGGTAAGGACTACGTGCTCAGTAGCTAGGTAAGACTACATGCTCAGTAGCTAGGTAAGGACTACACGCTCAGTAGCTAGGTAAGGACTACACGCTCAGTAGCTAGGTAAGGACTACATGCTCAGTAGCCAGGTAAGGACTACATGAGCTAGCTAGGTAAGGACTACACGCTCAGTAGCTAGGTAAGGACTACACGTTCAGTAGCTAGGTAAGGACTACATGTTCAGTAGCTAGGTAAGGACTACATGAGCTAGCTAGCTGTTTCTCCAACTTCAGTAGTACAAGGCAGGATTAGCTGGGAGACTTCTCCTAAACGAGGGAACACTTCCACCTTTGTGTTGAATACCTGCAGAACAGGGACATGGAAGCAGTTCTTTTGGAGATTATGGTGAACTAGTGTGTGTTGTAGCAGTGTTTTGCCATTGAGGACGAGCTAGCATGCTAACGGTTAGCCCCCTAGCCCCCTCGTCTCAGCTAGTGACGTAGAAAGCCGTGCAGATGTTGACCAGCTCACCCGGAGACTGAAGGCAGGACACATTCAGAAACCGTATCTCACTCAGAACAGCATGGACGGTTGTTTTTCAAAGTGTGTATGCGTGTGGAAGCACCAGAGACACAAAATAACTCCCCAAATCCCAGAAAAAGTGATTTTTTTTTTTCATAATATGGGCTCTTTAAAGCGCCCATTTTCAGATTCATAATTGTATTTAGAGGTTATATAAGAATAGGTTTTATGTGGTTTAATTTCTTCAAAAAACACCAAAAAAACATATTTTTTGTTGTACTGCACATTGCTGCAGCTCCTCTTTTTCACCCTGTGTGTTAAGCTCTCTGTTTTAGCTACAGAGTGAGACATCTCACTTCTATCCCGTCTTTGTTGGAAGTCGCACATGCTCAGTACCTACTAGCTAGAAGCTAGCATTGCTAGCGGTTAGCCACCTCGTTCTCAATGGCAAAATACTGCTACAACACACATAAATTCACCCTAATCTACAAAATAAATTGTATAGAACTACTTCCATGTCCCTGTTCTGCAGGTATTCCACGCAGAGTTGGAAGTATGCCCTCGTTTAGAAGAAGTCTCCCAGCTAATCCTGCCTTGTACAGGCCGAAATTGGAGAAACAGCTAGCTGATGTGGTATTAGCTAAAGTGGTTAGCACACACCAAAATGTCTCAGCTAGTGACGTAGAAAGCCGTGCAGATGTTGACCAGCTCACCCGGAGACTGAAGGCAGGACACATTCAGAAACCGTATCTCACTCAGAACAGCATGGATGGTTGTTTTTCAAAGTGTGTATGCGTGTGGAAGCACCAGAGACACAAAATAACTCCCCAAATCCCAGAAAAAGTGATTTTTTTTTTTCATAATATGGGCTCTTTAAAGGTTTTGTTCCCAGCAGTCACTTAGACACAAAAACAATCATATCAACAGATTTTGGTTTAAGTTGAGACACTTCAGGCAAAACAATGGTTTGAGATTTTAGGCTCTTTATCTTCGTTATCTTTAATCAGAGTAGTGGAAAGAAAACATGTATTTGTGTCTGTACATTTCTTCTAAATTCACCAAAAGTTAGCATTAGACAATGCATCCTTTGCATATTTCACTGAACATTTTAGACTTGTAACACAAACAACTGGGGAAATGTATATATGTTGGTTAAATGTTGACCCTGTACACCTGTAGTATCTTCAAAATGTCTGAGTTTTACAATCCATATCTTTAAAGGTTTAGTTCTCAGAAAATCTCTTCTGCAGCAGCTGGATTTGTTTAAAGTCTCTCAAAAAGAAACCTGCTCTAAAACCTTCTAGACGATGACCCTCGAAGACTTGGACTCGTTCTCCGTGTGCACCGCTCTTTCAATCTTCTCGGCCGCCTCGTGGTCGTCCTCTTTTTTCAGGATCTTCAGCGGCCACCAGAGGGAGCCGCTGCGGCGGTCTCTGCGGACACTTCGTTCTGCCGGCCCGCACCAGGGGGCGCCCTTATCCCCTGTCAGGAAGTACAGGAGCGCGTTGAGCCAGGCGTTGCAGGACGCTAGCGGCCTCGTCACTTTGTAGCAGATGGAGACCGTCTTCATGACTGCGCAGCTGCCGAGCCGCCCTCGCCGCAGCAGCAGGAACAGCGTCCGCGTCACATGGAACGGCAGGAAGCAGAGCGCAAACAGCAGCGTGATCGTCACGATGGTTTTTATGGATTTACGCCGCCGCCTGATGTAGTGCGAGTACTGTGATCCGGAGATGGACACCGATGTTCTCTCACGGTCTCTGATTCCTTCCGTCATGCCGTTGCCGCCCGCCGGGCCGTCCTCGCCGCCTTCGCCACCTTCGAGGGAACTGGGCGGGGAACGCAGCGTCTGAAATATCGTCCTGACGACCTGAGAGTAGCACCATGCGATAATGACGAATGGCACAAAGAAGCCCAGCACGTGGAGGACGACGCCGTACGGGACGTAGTCGGCAAACTCCTTATCGATGGCGTCGTCCCAGCAGTTCGTGTATCCTCCCTCGTTTACCGTCTGAGATCCAGAGATGTTCCCGCCTTCCCTCTCCCCGCCAGGAACCACAGGGACATCGCCGCTGCTACCCCCGCCTCGCCGGACGTATCCTGTCTGGGCGAACCTGAAGATGGGGCAGGTGAGGATGAAGACGACGATCCACACCAACGCACAAGTCCCCTTGACCACGCGCTTGCTCTCCAGAGTGATCGTCCTCATCGGGTGGCAGATGCCCAAGTACCTGCGGACGACAAAATCTGAGCTGTCAAAAATATTCTAAATTCAAACGTATATTTGAGATGTAAAAATAACAAGGCATTTGAATCAGGGTTATTATAGTAAACTCAAATGAAAATATGTGATAACTTGTTTTGGGGTGTCCTACTGTGGTAACTTGGCTTGTTTCGGGCGTCCTATCTGTGATAACATTGGCTTGTTTCGGGGTGTCCTACCTGTGGTAACTTGGCTTGTTTCGGGGCGTCCTACCTGTGGTAACTTGGCTTGTTTTGGGGGCGTCCTACCTGTGGTAACGTGGCTTGTTTTGGGGTGTCCTACCTGTGGTAACGTGGCTTGTTATGGGGGGTCCTACCTGTGGTAATATGGCTTGTTTTGGGGGTGTCCTACCTCTGGTAACTTGGCTTGTTTTGGGTGTCCTATCTGTGGTAACTTGGCTTGTTTGGGTGTCCTACCTGCTTGTTTCGGGCGTCCTACCTGTGGAAACTTGGATTCTTTCGGGTGTCCTACCTGTGGTAACGTGGCTTGTTTCGGGGCGTCCTACCTGCGGTAACTTGGCTTGTTTCAGGGCGTCCTACCTGTGGTCACATGGCTTGTTTTGGGGCGTCCTACCTGTGGTAACTTGGCTTGTTTTGGGGTGTCCTACCTGTAGTAACTTGGATTGTTTTGGGGCGTCCTACCTGTGGTAACTTGGCTTGTATTGGGGCGTCCTACCTGTGGTAACTTGGCTTGTTTTGGGGTGTCCTACTGTGGTAACTTGGCTTGTTTCGGGCGTCCTATCTGTGATAACATTGGCTTGTTTCGGGGTGTCCTACCTGTGGTAACTTGGCTTGTTTTGGGGTGTCCTACCTGTGGTATCTTGGCTTGGATTGGGGTGTCCTACCTGTGGTAACTTGGCTTTTTCGGGGCGTCCTACCTGTGGTAACTTGGCTTGTTTTGGGTCATCCTATCTGTGGTAATGGGGCTTGTTTCCTGGTGTCCTATCTTTTGTAACTTGGCTTGTTTCGGGGTGTACTATCTGTGGTAACTTGGCTTGTTTCGGGGCGTCCTACCTGTGGTAACTTGGCTTGTTTTGGGGTGTGTCCTACCTGTGGTAACTTGGCTTGTTTTGGGGTGTCCTACCTGTGGTAACTTGGCTTGTTTCAGGGCGTCCTACCTGTGGTAACTTGGCTTGTTTCGGGGCGTCCTACCTGTGGTAACTTGGCTTGTTTTGGTGCGTTATGACTGACTGTCAAACTAGATTAATAAAAAGTTACATGGCATTCATTCAGTGACTGCAATCATATCACATCCATGCAGGGATAGTAGTACACAGCTGTTAAAACATCATAAAATATATGTATTTTTGAACATACTGGTATCTGATCAGTACTCGGTATCTGTTGCTACGCAAGTTCAGGTATCGCAATCGGAACCGGGAAGGTAAACACAGTATGGAACCATCTCTACCTGTGCACGGAGATGCAGGTGAGGAAGAAGATGGAGCAGTAGAGGTTGAAGTAGAAGAGGAAGCGGACGAGTCGACACATGAAGTCCCCGAACACCCAGCTGTCCCGCATCACGTAGCTGGCCACTAGGAAGGGCAGCGACAAGCCGTACATCAGGTCGGTGGTGGCCAGGTTCACCATGTAGATCAGCGACGTGTTCCAGCGCCGCGTGCCGCTACTGTTCCCGCCGCTGGCGCAGGAGCGCAGCAGCACCACCGAGTTGAGCATGAGGCTGAAGACGAAGGTCAGCGAGTAGCAGACTGGCAGGAAGACGTACTTGTAGGATTCGTCGATGCTGCAGGACGGCGGAGCGAGGGACAACGTGGGAAACGTGCCGGAGGCATTGGGAAGGATGCTCGCTGCTGCCACTGCAGCCGAAGCAATGTCTGGAGTGACGTTGGAGACTTGACTCAGTCCCATCATGAACCTCTGAAGATTATTTCAGGAAGAGCTGGTTCGCCAAACGCTCGGGGCGCCGGTGGTCCAAACGAGTAAAGAAAAGTTACTGATGATCAGGAAATAAATGCCAAAAATGTTGAAAAAGGTGACAGGAATTGTTAGAGAAACGCCAAAAAACGTTAAAAGAAAGTATAGTCAAAAAACTACATTTTCAGAAAAAAACTACCAAATTATCGTAAAACTACCAAATTATTCAAAATTATCGTAAAACTACAAAATTATCGTAAAACTACAAAAACTTGAAAAACTACAAAAAGGCAGAAAAAAGTAAAGAAAACGACAGAAAATTGGGGGAAAACAGCAAAAAAAGCGACCATGGTCGCTGAAATCTTGCGTAGGGGAACCAAGTCGTTGGGTTCAGGTTCCTCTGGAGTCATCTCCGCTGCCTCGCCGGACTTGAGTCTCAGAGCGTTCCTTCATCTCGCCGTCCGTCTGTCTGTAATCGTCAAGGACTCGCCAAGGACTCGCCAAGGATTCGTCAAGGACTTGCCAAGGACTCGCCAAGGACTCGTCAAGGACTCACCAAGGACTCGCCAAGGACTCGCCAAGGACTCGTCAAGGACTCGCCAAGGATTCGTCAAGGACTTGCCAAGGACTCGCCAAGGACTCGCCAAGGACTCGCCAAGGACTTGCCAAGGACTTGCCAAGGACTCCCCAAGGATTCGCCAAAGACTCCGAGTTTCTGTGACAAACAGAAAATAAAACATGAGCAGCAGTGGAAGTTTTCACATCCTTTACATTCTTTGGATCCTTCCCTTTTCTTTCCATCCTTTCCTCCTTACTTTCATCCTTTCCTTCTTTGCATTTCTTCCCTTTCTTCCTTCCTTCCCTTTTCTTTCCATCTTTGCCTCCTTTCTTTCATCCTTCTTTCCTTCCCTCGTCTTCTTGATTTCCCCCTACCTCCTTCCCTAGGTACTTTTTTTCTTCTTTCCTTCCCTCCTTACA
Source organism: Sander vitreus (assembly GCF_031162955.1). Taxonomy (NCBI): domain Eukaryota; kingdom Metazoa; phylum Chordata; class Actinopteri; order Perciformes; family Percidae; genus Sander; species Sander vitreus. Next base: position 887,535 of record NC_135867.1, read on the forward strand.
TACATACTTAAAAGCTTACAGAAAGTGTAGAGCTGCAAAGATGAATCGGTTAAGTGTACAGCGCTAGAAGAAGTATTCAGATTACTTCAGTAAAAGTACTAATACTACACTGTAAAAATACTCTGTTCTGTAGTGAAAATGTTACTTAAAAGTCTGTAAGTATCATCAAGAAAATGTTGTAAATGTTACAACCCAATCCTTCACATCTTTAAAGGATAACTTTGTTTTTGTCGATTCAACCTGGAGCCCATTTTCCTTTATGTTTTTGTCTCTAAGTGACCAGTTAGACTAGAGTAAACTAAAATGTGTGCAAACTCCACAGACTCCATGTAAATAATCAGTACTTTTATCATCGTAAAACACACTTCATTCAAAGTGGACAGAAACTAAATAAAACTACCAAAAGCCGTCTTGGTTCATCTTTCCACTGTTCCAACAATCACCACTCTGGTTTGGTTGAAATAAACCCTTAATTCACCCATTTACATGTGGAGATATGCTGGCTCTATACACGCTAAAAGTCCTGATTATTTACATGGAGTCTGGTGGAGAAATGCTGGCTCTATACACGCTAAAAGTACTGATTATTCACATGGAGTCTGGTGGAGATATGCTGGCTCTATACACGCTAAAAGTCCTGATTATTTACATGGAGTCTGGTGGAGATATGCTGGCTCTATACACACTAAAAGTACTGATTATTCACATGGAGTCTGGTGGAGATATGCTGGCTCTATACACGCTAAAAGTCCTGATTATTTACATGGAGTCTGGTGGAGATATGCTGGCTCTATACACGCTAAAAGTCCTGATTATTTACATGGAGTCTGGTGGAGTTTGGTGATGGTGATTTCGGGGCTGTTTCATGTTAAACTAAAAGGATCTTCCTCTTTAACTAAAAGGTCTATCTCTGTAGGGATCCTTTCATAATGTTGTCAGACACTTAGAATAATAATCTGAGTCTGTCAGCAGCAACAACAGAACTTTTAGTAGTTACCCTTTGAGTGCAGTACTTGAGTAAATGTACTTCTATTCCCCCTGCACACGGGTCATTAGTTTGGAAAACCTTGTACCGCCGGCAGCGTTTCTGCTGATGACTATGTTTCGCTCAGTTAGCCTCCGAATCATTAACGGAACTGTCCTCTGCAGTCGTGTGTGTGTGTGTGTGTCTGTGTGTGTGTGTGTGTGTGTGTGTGTGTGTGTGTGTGTGTGTGTCTGTCTATGTGTGTGTATGTGTGTGTGTCTGTGTGTGTGTCTCTGTATGTCTGTCTCTGTGTGTGTGTCTGTCTATGTGTGTGTGTGTGTGTGTGTGTGTGTGTGTGTGTCTGTGTTCCTTTGTGTGTGTGTGTGTGTGTGTGTGTGTGTCTGTCTGTGTGTGTGTGTGTGTGTGTGTGTGTGTGTTTGTGTGTGTGTGTGTGTGTGTGTGTTCGTTTGTGTGTGTGTGTGTGTGTGTGTGTGTGTCTGTGTGTGTGTGTGTGTGTGTGTGTGTGTGTGTGTGTGTGTGTGTGTGTGTGTGTGTGTGTGTGTGTGTGTGTGTGTGTGTGTGTGTGTGTGTGTTCGTCTGTGTGTGTGTGTGTGTGTGTGTGTGTTCGTCTGTGTGTGTGTGTGTGTGTGTTCGTCTGTGTGTGTGTGTGTGTGTGTGTGTGTTCGTCTGTGTGTGTGTGTGTTTGTGTGTCCTGTATCCTGTATCTTCCAGCTGATTTTTTTTTTTAAGATTATTTTTTGGGGCTTTTCCCTTTATTTTGAAAGTGGACATGAAAGGGGGAGAGATGGGGGATGACACGCAGCAAAGGGCAGCAGGTCGGACTCGAACCTGCGCTTTCAGTCTTCTTTTTTTAAAGAAAAACAAAGTCAAAGTTCTCTGATGTCAGCGTGTTAATGTGAATATGTTCTAGTGTCTTCTCTCCTCTGGGACAGGAAATCCTCCCTCCTTCTCTCCTTCTCTCCTTCTCTCCTTCTCTCTCCTTCTCTCTCCTTCTCTCCTTATATCTCCTTCTGTCCTTCTCTCCTTCTCTCCTCTCTCCTTCTCTCCTCCCTCCTTCTCTCTCCTTCTCTCCTTCTCTCCTTCTCTCCTCTCTCCTTCTCTCCTTCTCTCCTTCTCTCCTCCCTCCTTCTCTCCTCCCTCCTTCCTCTCCTTCTCTCTCCTCTCTCCTTCTCTCCTTCTCTCCTCTCTCCTTCTCTCCTTCTCTCTCCTTCTCTCTCCTTCTCTCCTTCTCTCTCCTCTCTCCTTCTCTCTCCTTCTCTCCTTCTTTCCTTCTCTCCTCTCTCCTCCCTCCTTCTCTCCTTCTCTCCTCTCTCTCCTCTCTCCTTCTCTCCTTCTCTCTTCTCTCCTCCCTCCTTCTCTCCTCCCTCCTTCTCTCCTTCTCTCCTCTCTCCTTCTCTCCTTCTCTCTTCTCTCCTCCCTCCTTCTCTCCTCCCTCCTTCTCTCCTCTCTCTCCTCTTCTCTCCTTCTCTCCTCCCTCCTCCTCTCCTCTCCTTCTCTCTCCTCCCTCCTTCTCTCCTTCCTCCCTCCTTCTCTCCTCCCTCCTCCTCTTCTCTCCTTCTCTCCTCCCTCCTCCTCTCCTTCTCTCTCGTCCCTCCTTCCTCCTTCTTTCTCCTTCTCTCCTTTCCTACCTCAACATCTTCTTCCCTTCCGTCCCTTTTTCTGTCGGTCCTTATTTATTCTTCCTTACCTTTCATTCCATTATTCCTTTCTTCCCTTTTCTTTCCATCCTTGCCTTCTGTCTTTCATCCTTCTTTCCTCCCTACTTCCTTCCTTTCCTCTGTCCTTCCAGAAAAACAGAACAAAAAGTGCCAAAAACGTTAAGGAAACCTGACACGAACGGGATGTAACGTGACAGCGCTGTACAGACTCCATCTGGATTCAAACTGCTGCCTATCAGGTGGTTTTTGGTGCAGTCAGAGCGTGAGTGGGATGCGTCTCGCTTTAAAACTTAAAGATCGGGCACAAGAATCAAGCCCGACCCTAAACCCTTACACCGTGCACGGGGTGTCCAAGCCCAGCCCGGCACATTCACTACAATCATGAGCCCGAGCCCGATTTAAACCCGACAATGTTTGAATAAGTGGGCCGTTACAACTGACGTCCTCAACTACAATTCCCAGTTGTTTGGACTACAGAAATCTGTCTCTAATTGGATTATGCAACATTTGAAGCACGTAAACTGCTGTTTGTTCATTCAGAACGGATCGCAAATGGATCCGAATGAAGAAATGTAAAATCCAATCCAATCCACTTTATTTATATAGCACGATTTTAACAAACACAAGCTTTCCAAAGTGCTGCACAAAAAGATAAAACAGAAATAAGTAGAATAAATAAAATGCAATATGACAAACACAATACAAATATGCAAGTATACACACAAGATCAACACTCTACCTGGTGTTAAAAGCCAAAGAAAAGAGGAAACCTCGACCCTATAAGCTCCCTCAGCTGAATAGTGAGGGTAACAGATCAAGACATCAACATAATGAAAGCCCTGGAACCATATAGGCAACGTGACATCATGACTTCACGTAAACATACACGCCGACTTTCTTAAGCCAAGTGGCGTGTTATCTGTACGCATTTTGAGCTATCCGCGTGTATGTCTACGCTGTATACAGCGGACGTAAACACACGTGTTATCGCGAGAAGAAAGCTACGGTTGGGTTTAGGAAAAGAAGAACGGGGTCGACTTTAAACAAACAACAAACAAACAAACAAGAGCGAGGAAACGCCACACGTGGGACGTGGGATCCCCGCTCTCCTGGGTGAAAGTCCTGTGTTTTTTCGCCCTTTCATACTACTCGCTACGGCGTAAATTCACACGCAAACGCCAGGTAATGTAAGTCAATGGAGGCCAAACGGCGTTGATGAACACGCTACAAAGCGAGTATGCGTCTTGATAACACGCCAATAATGGCGTAGGAATTACACGCCATTTCATGACATCAGTCTGATATAGGAGACTTTCTTGTCTCGATCACCTAATTAATTCTGCCTCAACCCGTTCTCATTCTGAACTCGTGAAATCAGGACGTTTGGACAGTGGCTGTCAGCGTCTGATGCGACGAAAAAGGCGTCTTTCAGCGTGTTTGTGTAACGCACCGGGGAGAGCAGCAGTTAGAGAGGATTTAGAGAGGAGTATGTAAGGAGGTTGGTTTTGGGGGGGGGGTGGATGGGTCAAACACAGGACTTTCACCCAGGAGAGCGGGGTTCACGTCTTGCTTGTCACGCTTGCTATAGTACGCCTACCCACGACCCTTTCCTTAACATAACTGCGTCAAAAGGGACGTCAATAGTCCCGACCAAGCGCGTTTACTCATAGTGCTAAAGGGACGTCAATAGTCCCGACCAAGCACGTTTACTCATAGCTCTAAAGGGACGACAATAGTCCCGACCAAGCACGTTTACTTATAGCGCTAAAGGGACGTCAATAGTCCCGACCAAGCGCGTTTACTTATAGCGCTAAAGGGACGTCAATAGTCCCGACCAAGCAAGCTCGTTTACTTATAGCGCTAAAGGGACGACAATAGTCCCGACCAAGCACGTTTACTTATAGCGCTAAAGGGACGCCAATAGTCCCGACCAAGCATGTTTACTTATAGCGCTAAAGGGGACGACAATAGTCCCGACCAAGCATGTTTACTTATAGCGCTAAAGGGGACGACAATAGTCCCGACCAAGCGCGTTTACTTATAGCGCTAAAGGGACGTCAATAGTCCCGACCAAGCGCGTTTACTTATAGCGCTAAAGGGACGGCAATAGTCCCGACCAAGCGCGTTTACTTATAGCGCTAAAGGGACGCCAATAGTCCCGACCAAGCGCGTTTACTTATAGCGCTAAAGGGACGTCAATAGTCCCGACCAAGCGCGTTTACTTATAGCGCTAAAGGGACGGCAATAGTCCCGACCAAGCGCGTTTACTTATAGCGCTAAAGGAGACTTTCAGCGTCAATAAGAACGACAAAGGCACCTGACCAAGCGTCCATATTTTACGAGATGAGTGTGAGAACGTGTTGCTGCCCTTCGCCACGGTCTGCATGGCGACGCGCTGGCCGACAACAGTGTTGGGAAGGATACTTTCAAAACGTATTCCCTTACGGTAGGTTTCCACACAGCGAAATTTCGCTTCGCTCTCATTGAGGTTGAATGGAGACGAAAATCGCCCTGATTGGGTGAGATGAGAGGGAATCGCAGAGGCAAGCGAAAAAAAAACTTTATTCAAATGAGGACCACTCGATCAGGTCCGCGTACACTCAAACTTTTCAGCTAGCCGACAGGCTAATCGCTAGCATGTTAGACATTGGATTTCATTGTAAGCCTAGCCAGGCAGCTAGCTAGGCTACTTGTGCATTTGTTTGATTACATGTTTTGTTGGTGAACATTGACGCTTGTATCAACACAGATTTCACAAGCTACAATAACGATAGCTTGCTAGCAAACTACCTGCTAGCTACCTATGCTACCTAGCTTCAACCCTCTCTGCTAGCTGCCTAGCAGCCGCTGTTCTGTTGCGGTCTGGCGTGTTGTTTTCGCGATCACGCCCCCGATGCAATATTTCGCTGGCCGAAATTTGCTTGGTGTTTCGCTGTGTGGAAACCTACCATTACAGAATACAGAATACATGCCCAAAAATGTAATTTGTAATGAGTAACGTATTCTGAATACTTGGAGTACTTCCACATTGAACTGCATGTTATAAGTAGGAAAGCGGCCATCACATCCAGCTTACTAAACAGCCCTGTTCTGGTGTGTTCTTCTGGTCCAACTGGCTTAACGTGGACCTGAACAAGCAGATAGATTGTTGTATTTGTAGTCCTGAACTGCAAACTACAAAAATCTAACCGCAGTCTAAGCTACCACGAGCTAATCTTAGCTAACGTTAGCTAACATGTCAAACGGGGCGAGTCTTTCAACGGCTCTGGGGCTAGTAAATCAGCACGTAGGAGAATGTAAAGTCGCACGTCAACTATAAAACAGCAAGGTGAGCAGTAACACTACAGCAGACGACTACGCTGGGCTACAATAACGTACTTTAAGATGCTTCTTCAGGTTGGAGGTGGAGGAATCTGGACGCTGAAAGGAGGCTGGTTGCTGGCAGCAGAGGCTGCACTGCAGTGCCCCGTTATATTTCCTTCTCTCTTCTCTTTCTTTAATGTGAAATGCTGTTTGAATGTCCAAGATAGAAACCATTCCTGCCCTGGCTCTGTTGCTCCATCTCTACCTCTATCACTGATCACGCAGATAGCTCATTATTGGGTTTTCATATTGGGGCTTCTGGGAAATGCATGGAGTTGCGAGAGTGAATAATCCCGTGAAACAGAGAAGTATCGTCATGTAATCCATTGATTTCAACAACGTAACTGTAGTCTAAATACCAGCTGTTTAAATATGAACTGTAACGCAGTACAGTTACTCATCATTTGTATTCTGAATACGTAACGCGGGTACATGTACTCCCCAACACTGGCCGACAACACGCCGGATATAGGAGAGACCATATCTGCTGCTAAAGGACTCGTGAGATATCTGAAACAATCTGGCCTGGTTGCACAATTACCGAAGCCAGTGCTACAGATGGGGGAGACCCAAGTTAGCCCAGTTTACCTCCCATTCAAGTCAGTGCAGGACCTCCACCCAGAGCTACGGGAGAAGCTGGAGAGGCATAGCTTTCTCCCCACCCAATTAGGCTAATAAAGTAATGATTAAAAAACCCCACAAATGCTTGATCAAGGGCCCAGCCCAGCCCAACTCGGCCTGGCCTGAGGATAGTGGTGGGAAATATCGGCCTCTTCCCGGCCCGTGGGTCAAGTTCGGGCTCGAGCAGAGAATCTAAAGTCTATATCGGACCTACCTTCGTCCTCGGCGGCTGTGAAGCGTCTGCTTCGGGATCCGGGGGTCTCTCTGGGCTTCTGCGCTGACCTTCAGCTTCTCTGTAAATAATTGATGAGCGTTCATTCAGTCAGAACTGCAGGAATGAAACTCAATCCGGAGACTGCAGAGGCTCAGTGCCGAGCCTCCTCCCAGCAACTGAGATATTTCCATTTTACTGCTGCTAAATACTTCTCATATTAAAGGGTGACTTCTGTATGTATGTTTGTGTGTCTACGTGACTGATGGGAACAACAATCTTTGACTTTGGTCCAGAATTAAGGAGCAAAACAAGCTGTAAATGTCACATTAATGGGCAACTATATGTCAGTTAGCGTCCACTAAAAGTTCTGTTGTTGCTGCTGACAGACTCAGATTATTATTCTAAGTGTCTGACAACATTATGAAAGGATCCCTACAGAGATAGACCTTTTAGTTAAAGAGGAAGATCCTTTTAGTTTAACATGAAACAGCCCCGAAATCACCATCACCAAACTACACCAGACTCCATGTAAATAATCATTACTTTTATCATCGTAAAACACACTTCATTCAAAGTGGACAGAAACTAAATAAAACTATCAAAAGCCGTCTTGGTTCATCTTTCCACTGTTCCAACAATCACCACTCTGGTTTGGTTGAAATAAACCCTTAATTCACCCATTTACATGTGGAGATATAACTAGCTCTATACACTGCCTTCAGTCCTGATTATTTACATGGAGTCTGGAGATATGCTGGCTCTATACACGCTAAAAGTCCTGATTATTTACATGGAGTCTGGTGGAGATATGCTGGCTCTATACACGCTAAAAGTCCTGATTATTTACATGGAGTCTGGTGGAGATATGCTGGCTCTATACACGCTAAAAGTCCTGATTATTTACATGAAGTCTGGTGGAAATATGCTGGCTCTATACACGCTAAAAGTCCTGATTATTTACATGGAGTCTGGTGGAAATATGCTGGCTCTATACACGCTAAAAGTCCTGATTATTTACATGGAGTCTGGTGGGTTTGGTGATGGTGATTTCGGGGCTGTTTCATGTTAAACTAAAAGGATCTTCCTCTTTAACTAAAAGGTCTATCTCTGTAGGGATCCTTTCCATAATGTTGTCAGACACTTAGAATAATAATCTGAGCAATATGAGAATATGTATCAATATATAATGACCTTTTAATCAATATCGATTCGGTTGATTGATTTGTGAAGGTAATAAATGTCTCACCTTTCCCTCCCAAGGAGCAGCTGAATCCCTCTCGCTGCCTCACATCCGCCCCATTCTCCTCCAAACCCTCCATCATCATCATCATCATCATCATCATCATCATCATCATCATCACAAAGTATCAGTGTCAAACATGTAAAAAAAAACGACAAAAACAGAAAAAGAAGCAACAAAACGATAAAAAAATATAAAAAATAAATTGCCTAACTGTAAGTGAGTAAGTAAGTAGGTAAGTAACTAAGTAGGTAGGTAAGTAAGTAAGTAAGTAGGTAGGTAAGTAAGTAGGTAAGTAAGTAGGTAAGTAAGTAGGTAAGTAAGTAGGTAGGTAAGTAAGTAGGTAGGTAGGTAGGTAAGTAAGTAGGTAAGTAAGTAACTAAGTAAGTAGGTAAGTAAGTAAATAGGTAACTAAATAAGTAGGTAAGTAAGTAACTAAGTAGGTAGGTAAGTAAGTAAGTAAGTAGGAAGGTAAGTAGGTAAGACAGTAAAAAAGTAGGCAACCTAGTAGGTAACTAAGTAAGTAAGTTAGTAAGTTACTAGGAAGGTAATTGGGTAAGTAACTAAGTAAGTAAGTAGGTAGGTAAGTAAGTAAGCGAGTAAGTAAAAAACTAAGGTTAGTAGGTAAGGGGTCACCGTTGTGATGAAAAGACAGCTGAGCCAGAAGGCAAAGCTCTCGATCTACCGGTCAGTATTCGTTCCTACCCTAAGATATGGTCATGAAGGCTGGGTCATGACCGAAAGAACGAGATCCAGGGTACAAGCGGCCAAAATGGGTTTCCTCAGGAGGGTAGCTGGCGTCTCCCTTAAGCTGCTGACACACCAACCAGACGGCCGACCGTCGGCAGAAAAGCCAGTGTGACTGATCGGTCTCCCCGAGTTGGTCAAAAAAGTTCCTCCGAACACACCGAAGAGACAAGACGTAATACGTCTCCATAACAGCAGGCGGCGCTAATCTATATTGTTGCCCAAAAATGAAAACCGGCAGCTGATTGGACAAACACATCACGTGGGTCTGGCTGCTCCTGAAATTCAAAGCCAGACTGTCATGGCGGCTCGTTCAGAATACGATCTTATATTGTCCTAAAATAGTTCACTGTAACGTGTTTCTGAAAACATTTGAAGAGAGAAACAGGCCGTGCAGCTGCTGAATCTTCATTTCAGATCAGCAAAGGTCAGTTTAGAAGATGTTCATCAGGTTTTGAGAGACTCTAGTCACGCTCATCCCGTTCCTCGTTTCCGGGTCAGCTCTCCACCAATCAGATGGGTCATTTGAGTCCGACTGCCAGCAGTGCCCGTCCCGCCGATTATACGTGTCAAATCGGCCAAAATGAAGGACGACGGCCCCTCGGATGGACGATGGCACCGAACACACCGAACAGACTCGAGTCACCGACCTCGCCTGACTGTCCAACGGCCGATTATCGGATAGGTGTGTCTCGGCCTTTAGAGATAGGGTGAGAAGCTCAGTCATCCGTTAGGAACTCGGAGTAGAGCCGCTGCTCCTTTGCGTTGAAAGGAGCGTCTGGTAAGGATGCCCCCTGGGCGCCTCCCTAGGGAGGTGTTCCAGGCAAGTCCAGCTGGGAGGAGGCCTCGGGGAAGACCCAGGACTAGGTGGAGGGATGTCCAGCTGGGAGGAGGACTCGGGGGAAGACCCAGGACTAGGTGGAGGGATGTCCAGCTGGTGTGGAGGCCTTGGGGAAGACTCAGGACTAGGTGGAGGGACGTCCAGCTGGGAGGAGGTCTCGGGGGAAGACCCAGGACTAGGTGGAGGGACGTCCAGCTGGGAGGAGGACTCGGGGAAGACCCAGGACTAGGTGGAGGGACGTCCAGCTGGGAGGAGGTCTCGGGGGAAGACCCAGGACTAGGTGGAGGGACGTCCAGCTGGGAGGAAGCCTCGGGGAAAACCCAGGACTAGGTGGAGGGACGTCCAGCTGGGAGGAGGTCTCGGGGAAGACCCAGGACTAAGTGGAGGGACGTCCAGCTGGGAGGAGGTCTCGGGGGAAGACCCAGGACTAAGTGGAGGGAAGTCCAGCTGGGAGGAGGCCTCGGGGAAGACCCAGGACTAGGTTGAGGGATGTCCAGCTGGGAGGAGGACTCGGGGAAGACCCAGGACTAGGTGGAGGGACGTCCAGCTGGGAGGAGGTCTCGGGGGAAGACCCAGGACTAGGTGGAGGGATGTCCAGCTGGGAGGAGGACTCGGGGGAAGACCCAGGACTAGGTGGAGGGATGTCCAGCTGGTGTGGAGGCCTTGGGGAAGACTCAGGACTAGGTGGAGGGACGTCCAGCTGGGAGGAGGTCTCGGGGGAAGACCCAGGACTAGTTGAAGAGACATCCAGCTGGGAGGAAGCCTCGGGGAAAACCCAGGACTAGGTGGAGGGACGTCCAGCTGGGAGGAGGTCTCGGGGAAGACCCAGGACTAGGTGGAGGGACGTCCAGCTGGGAGGAAGCCTCGGGGAAGACCCAGGACTAGGTGGAGGGACGTCCAGCTGGGAGGAGGACTCAGGGGAAGACCCAGGACTAGGTGGAGGGACGTCCAGCTGGGAGGAAGCCTCGGGGAAGACCCAGGACTAGGTGGAGGGATGTCCAGCTGGGAGGAGGCCTCGGGGAAGACCCAGGACTAGGTGGAGGGATGTCCAGCTGGGAGGAGGACTCAGGGGAAGACCCAGGACTAGGTGGAGGGACGTCCAGCTGGGAGGAGGTCTTGGGGGAAGACCCAGGACTAAGTGGAGGGACGTCCAGCTGGGAGGAGGCCTCGGGGAAGACCCAGGACTAGGTGGAGGGACGTCCAGCTGGGAGGAGGCCGGGAAGACTCCTGGACTAGGGTGGAGGGACGCCCAGCTGGGAGGAGGTTCGGGAAGACCCAGGACTAAGTGAGGGAAGTCCAGCTGGGAGGAGGCCCTCGGGAAGACCCAGGACTAGGGTGGAGGGATGTCCAGCTGGGAGGCTAGGTGGAGGGACGTCCAGCTGGGAGGAGGCCTCGGGGAAGACCCAGGACTAGGTGGAGGGACGTCCAGCTGGGAGGAGGTCTCGGGGAAGACCCAGGACTAGGTGGAGGGACGTCCAGCTGGGAGGAGGCCTCGGGGAAGACCCAGGACTAGGTGGAGGGACGTCCAGCTGGGAGGAGGTCTCGGGGGAAGACCCAGGACTAGGTGGAGGGACGTCCAGCTGGGAGGAGGTCTCGGGGGAAGACCCAGGACTAGGTGGAGGGACGTCCAGCTGGGAGGAGGCCTCGGGGAAGACCCAGGACTAGGTTGAGGGATGTCCAGCTGGGAGGAGGCCTCGGGGAAGACCCAGGACTAGGTGGAGGGATGTCCAGCTGGGAGGAGGACTCGGGGGAAGACCCAGGACTAGGTGGAGGGATGTCCAGCTGGGAGGAGGCCTCGGGGAAGACCCAGGACTAGGTGGAGGGATGTCCAGCTGGTGAGGAGGCCTCGGGGAAGACTCAGGACTAGGTGGAGGGACGTCCAGCTGGGAGGAGGTCTCGGGGAAGACCCAGGACTAGGTGGAGGGACGTCCAGCTGGGAGGAGGCCTCGGGGAAGACCCAGGACTAGGTGGAGGGACATCCAGCTGGGAGGAGGTCTCGGGGGAAGACCCAGGACTAGGTGGAGGGACGTCCAGCTGGGAGGAAGCCTCGGGGAAGACCCAGGACTAGGTGGAGGGACGTCCAGCTGGGAGGAAGCCTCGGGGAGACCAGGACTAGGTGGAGGGGACGTCTAGCTGGGAGGAGGCCTTGGGGAAGACTCAGGACTAGGTGGAGGGACGTCCAGGCTGGGAGGAGGCCTCGGGGAAGACCCAGGACTAGGTGGAGGGACGTCCAGCTGGGAGGAGGCCTCGGGGAAGACCCAGGACTAGGTGGAGGGACGTCCAGCTGGGAGGAGGTCTCGGGGAAGACCCAGGACTAGGTGGAGGGACGTCCAGCTGGGAGGAGGCCTCGGGGAAGACCCAGGACTAGGTGGAGGGACGTCCAGCTGGGAGGAAGCCTCGGGGAAAACCCAGGACTAGGTGGAGGGATGTCCAGCTGGGAGGAGGACTCAGGGGAAGACCCAGGACTAAGTGGAGGGACGTCCAGCTGGGAGGAGGTCTTGGGGGAAGACCCAGGACTAAGTGGAGGGACGTCCAGCTGGGAGGAAGCCTCGGGGAAGACCCAGGACTAGGTGGAGGGACGTCCAGCTGGGAGGAGGACTCGGGGAAGACCCAGGACTAGGTGGAGGGACGTCCAGCTGGGAGGAAGCCTCGGGGAAGACCCAGGACTAGGTGGAGGGACGTCCAGCTGGGAGGAGGTCTCGGGGAACACCCAGGACTAGTTGGAGGATTATATCTACAACCTGGCCTGGGAACGCCTCGGTATCCCCCAGTCAGAGCTGGTTAATGTGGGAAAAGGGAAGTTTGGGGTCCCCTGCTGGAGCTGCTGCACCCGCGACCCGACCCCGGATAAGCGGACGAAGATGGATGGATAAATAGTATGTAAGTAAGTGAGTGAGTGAGTTGAACATTTTTTTTTTGCCTATGAAGTCCTTTTAAGAAAACTGTGTTCCTGTCTAGTTGGAAGTGTAAAATACTAAAGTAAAATAAAGGAGACGGAAAAATATAACTGTTACAGATCATCAAAATATATTTCATATTTAATGTTTTACATTCACAAATACATTTGTCATTGTATTTACATTTTAAAGTACATCTCTAAATGTTTTTAAAGTCACAATGAAATAAAGAAGAATCCGTTTACGTTGTTGTCTTTTCAATGAGTTTCTATATCAGAACATTTGGGTTTTCTTTCAAATAATTGTCAAAAAAAATAACGTGGATGGTTCCCTACAACGCTCCTCACATGTAAAATAAATAATCAGTTCACTACTTTCATTCAAGTTTTTTTTACAATTTCATAGCATTTGAAACTGAAAAAACGATAAAAGAATGTGAAAAAAGTGACAAAAATGTCGGAAAAAGAACAATAAAAATGTCAAAAAGCGCAGAGAAAAACCGACATGAACTTTGGAAATGGTGACAAAAAATGTTTTGAAACAAAACGTGACAAAAACAATGAAAAAAGTGACAAAAACGACGAAAAAAGTGACAAAAACGACAAAAAACGTGACACAAACGACGAAAAAAGTGACAAAAACGACGAAAAACGTGACAAAAACGATGAAAAAAGTGACAAAAACATCAGGAAGAGCAAAAAAAGAGTCGAAAAATACGACCAAAATGTTGGACGGGAAGTCGACGGGAAGACAACACACGGGTTAAATGGTAATTTCAGTGTGACTTTAAATATATATATACATCAATAAAAAAAAGTTATATCTTCCTTTACAGTACATATGTGATTCAGCTTCTTCTTGCACAAAATATGTCTTTGTAAGGCACAACAGCCACATTTTAAATGATCTTAATATCATTGGCGAGTGTTTAAATTACTGCAGGCAGTCGGAAAATAAACTTCACATCCTTTCAACCTGAACCCCATTTTCCCTTTTGTTTTTGTCTCCAAGTAGTGACCAGTTAGACTAGAGTAAACTAAAATTAGTGCAAACTCCACCAGACTCCATGTAAATAATCAGGACTTTTAGCGTGTATAGAGCCAGCATATCTCCACCAGACTCCATGTAAATAATCAGGACTTTTAGCGTGTATAGAGCCAGCATATCTCCACCAGACTCCATGTAAATAATCAGGACTTTTAGCGTGTATAGAGCCAGCATATCTCCACCAGACTCCATGTAAATAATCAGGACTTTTAGTGTGTATAGAGCCAGCATATCTCCACATGTAAATGGGTGAATTAAGGGTTTATTTCAACCAAACCAGAGTGGTGATTGTTGGAACAGTGGAAAGATGAACCAAGACGGCTTTTGGTAGTTTGATTTAGTTTCTGTCCACTTTGAATGAAGTGTGTTTTACGATGATAAAAGTCCTGATTATTTACATGGAGTCTGGTGGAGATATGCTGGCTCTATACACGCTAAAAGTCCTGATTATTTACATGGAGTCTGGTGGAGATATGCTGGCTCTATACACGCTAAAAGTCCTGATTATTTACATGGAGTCTGGTGGAAATATGCTGGCTCTATACACGCTAAAAGTCCTGATTATTTACATGGAGTCTGGTGTAGTTTGGTGATGGTGATTTCGGGGCTGTTTCATGTTAAACTAAAAGGATCTTCCTCTTTAACTAAAAGGTCTATCTCTGTAGGGATCCTTTCATAATGTTGTCAGACACTTAGAATAATAATCTGAGTCTGTCAGCAGCAACAACAGAACTTTTAGTGACGCAGACTGATTAATACTAGACTAATTTCAAAGATTGTTGTTCCCATCAGTCACTTAGACACAAAAACATGGGAACATAGGTTGAAAAATATAAACATTATTCTCTAACATGGTTTAGGCGTGATGTTTAGGTGGCGACATAAACATTGAGTTAAAAGAATAAAAATCAGAACAAGGCAGAAATATTTCACGTGCATCGACTATATTAAGTGGATTATTCCCTTTTTACGAGTAAACAATATTGTAACACACACACACACACACACACACAAATAGACACACACACACACACACACAAATAGAGACATACACACACACACACACAAATAGACACACACACACACACACACACAAATAGAGACATACACACATACACACACACACACACACAAACAAATAGACACACACACACACAAATAGAGACACACACACACGAACAAATAGAGACACACACACACACACACACACACACACACAAAAAACAAATAGAGACACACACACACACACACACACACAGAGACAGACACACACACACACACACACACAGACACACACACACACACACACACACACACACACACACACACACACACACACACACACACACACACACACACACACACACACACACACACACACACACACAGACACACACACACACACACACACACACACACACACACACACACACACACACACACACACACACACACACACACACACACACACACACACACACACACAGAAACAGACACACACACATTTTCTCTGTTCACTAATTTAAGAACCTTGAATTTAACAGTTCATTTTATTAAATAAAATATAAATATTTGTGAAATTATGATTAATTTGCGAATGTATTTTACATTTGTGTTGTTTTTTGCCGGTCTCTCGCTCTTTTCAATCTCCTTTTCCTTTTTCTGGGCGAAGAAGACGA
>NC_135867.1:957826-960326 GCF_031162955.1 Sander vitreus
GATGCCAGAGCAGAAGAGACAGGCTGGAGGAAACCACAGGAAGGGTCCAATGTTTGGAATCAGTTCAAACGTAGTTAAAAGGAGAACTCTGGACAGCGTGTCTACTGAAAAACCAACTAGCTTAGCACAATAATAGCACGACACACACACACACACACACACACACACAGAATCACACACACACACACACACACACACACACACACACAATCACACACACACCCACACACACACACACACACACACACACACACACACAGACCCACACACACACACACACACACACACACACACACACACACACACACACACACACACACACACACACACACACACACACACACACACACACACACACACACACACACACACACACACACACACACACACACACACACACACACACACACACACACACAGAATCACACACACACCCACACAGAATCACACACACACACAGAATCACACACACACACACACACAGAATCACACACACACACACACACACACACACACACACACACACCCACACACACACTCACTCAACAGAAAACATTTCTCATCCGTTCCACGATGAGGACCCGACTAAAGTAAATCACGGAGTCGTATGGACGAGGAAACAGAGACAAGAACATACGTAGCAGTGACCACGGTCGGATCTAAAGAGACGACTGTCCCGTCAAACATTGATCTGAATCTTACGTACCTGCAGTCCTCCAGAGTAACCCTAGGGGGACACATACCCCCTGCAGTCCTCCAGAGTAACCCTAGGGGGACACATACCCCCTGCAGTCCTCCAGAGTACCCCTAGGGGGACACATACCCTCTGCAGTCCTCCAAAGTACCCCTAGGGGGACACATACCCCCTGCAGTCCTCCAGACGGACACATACCCCTCTGCAGTCCTCCAGAGTACCCCTAGGGGGACACATACCCCTGCAGTCCTCCAGAGTACCCCTAGGGGGACACGTACCCTCTGCAGTCCTCCAGAGTAACCCTAGGGGGACACGTACCCCCTGCAGTCCTCCAATGTACCCCTAGGGGGACACATACCCCCTGCAGTCCTCCAGAGTACCCCTAGGGGGACACGTACCCTCTGCAGTCCTCCAGAGTAACCCTAGGGGGACACATACCCCCTGCAGTCCTCCAGACGGACACATACCCCCTGCAGTCCTCCAAAGTACCCCTAGGGGGACACATACCCCTGCAGTCCTCCAGAGTACCCCTAGGGGGACACGTACCCTCTGCAGTCCTCCAGAGTACCCCTAGGGGGACACGTACCCTCTGCAGTCCTCCAGAGTACCCCTAGGGGGACACGTACCCCCTGCAGTCCTCCAGACGGACACATACCCCCTGCAGTCCTCCAAAGGACCCCTAGGGGGACACATACCCTCTGCAGTCCTCCAGACGGACACATACCCCTGCAGTCCTCCAGAGTACCCCTAGGGGGACACATACCCCTGCAGTCCTCCAGAGGGACACATACCCCTGCAGTCCTCCAGAGTACCCCTAGGGGGACACGTACCCCTGCAGTCCTCCAGACGGACACATACCCCTGCAGTCCTCCAGAGTACCCCTAGGGAAGAAGTCTGCACCTCTTTCCGTGCGTGCACCCCCCACCCCAGATGTAATGTAATTCTGTGGGAAACACTGTTCGGTATATTTTGTGTTTATGTTTTTGCTTACGTCTCGTGGCGGCGGCGAGGTGAAGGACTGGTCCATGCGGCACTGGATCGCCAGTTTGATGTCGTCGGCGTCCACGCTGGACTTCTTGGCGTGTGTGGCGTAGATTTTGGCGTCCTCGATGATGGTCGTCACGTATCCTGTGAAGAGAAAACGGCGGCTGATGAGGATCTGATGGAGACTCGATACGAGGAGAACATGAGATAACGTTGTTGAATATGTTGATAAACAGATGTTAGGGTTCTGAGTTTCTGCTGCTTTCAGTATTCTGCTAAAATACAACAAACTGCTTGTTGGAGTTAAAACAAATGAAAGGAAATCATCTCCAGCTTTCTGTTATTGAACATTGAGTTGAATAAAAAAGGCAGCGGAGGCTCCACGCAGAGCTTTCACCGTAGTCTACGAAAGTGGCCTGAAGTTTATACTTGCTGCCTAATATTCGTTAATATACACACAGAGACACACACAGAAAGAGACACACACACACAGAAAGAGACACACACACAGACAGAGACAGACACACACACACAGACAGAGACAGACACACACACACACACACACACACACACACACACACAGACAGACACACACAGAGACACACACACACACACACAGACAGAGACACACACAGACAGAGACAGACACACACACACAGACAGAGAGACACACACAGACACACAGAGACAGACACACACACACACACAGACAAAGACACACACACACACACACACAGACAGACACACACACACAGAGACACACAGAAAGAGACACACACAGACAAAGACACACACACACACACACACACACACACACACACA
>NC_135867.1:970326-972826 GCF_031162955.1 Sander vitreus
CTCCCTCTGACTTTATAGGACATGTTTTAAGAGTTTGACTAATTTAATCACTTCTTTTGTAGATGTTGCAGAAAATCAAACCCTTTCCTCACTTTAGTCTATGAAAAACTGACAACAAAAAGTCAAAAACATTGACAACAACGTCAGAAAAATGTATATTACGTTAGAAAAATCTTACGAAATGTAAGGAAACGTGACCAAAACGTCGAAAAAGACCCAGAAAAAACAAAAAAGTTGCAGGTCGACAACACAAGGGGTTAATATCATATGTCATATTTAAGAGTTTATTTTATATTCATGCAGAACATCAAACAATTCTCAGTTTAATGGCTATTTTATCCTGCAAAATACCAAACAAGCTGCGAAAAGACATGGAGTACATCCCTATAATCTTGTTTTTTTAAAAGATTTCACATAATATTTCTATTTATATGAAGCTTAACGTTTACTTTATGTCATGTACATATGTTTATGTACTAAGTATTTCATCCTCTATAGTTCCTGATGTTGCAGAACATCTAACACTGCTCTCACTTTATACTTTTTCATATTTAATCTGCAGAAAATCTAAATAGCAGCGGAAAATATAGGTCTATAACCTAGTAGATTAGACATTATGTTCCTATAATATAGCCTACTGTATATATATATATATATATATAGGCCTATATATATATATATATGTTTCATATCCTGTTTTATGTCATTTGTTATCGTTCCTTTAGTTCCTATAGATGTTGCCGAACACCAAACGTTTCTCTGAGTTTAAGTCATATTTTATCTGCAAAATATCCAACTAGCAGCAACAAAGTATTGATAATATTCCTGTAACGCCGTTTTTTAAAAGATCTGACATCATATTTATAAAATATCTAAAGCTTATAACCTTCACTTATTGTCATATTTGAACCCTTGTGTTGTTTTCTGGGTCCGACCTGAAAAATCGACCCTTTTTCTGACGTTTAGGACACTTTTGGCGCCTTTTTTTCAATGTTTTTGGCTCCTTTTTTTGCCGTTTAATGCTTCTTTTCACTACCGTGTATAACCCTTGTTTTGTCCTAAATGTATATATCAGAAATATGGGTTTCTTTTTAACTACCATATTTTAATTACCCAAAAAATGACACGGATGGATGGTCCCATACGACGCGTTTCGCGAGTACAACAGCATATTTTTAGCGTTTGAAAAATGCTAAAACGTATGATCAGCACGTTGACCCTTCTGTGATGATCCTTCCTTTAATATCAGTGTAAATAATTCATAATTTCGGCTTTTTTTTTAAACTCAAGAATTAGGAATAATGTCCTATAAATGAGGGTTTTAATTGACCATGAAATCCAAAAATAAGTAATAATTGTAAATAGTTATGTGTGGATATTCTGCAGATAAAATAAGAAAAAGTATAAAGTGAGAGCATCAGGAACTATAGAGGATGAAATACTTAGTACAGTTTTTTACAATATGACATAAAGTAAACGTTAAGCTTCATATACATAGAAATATTATGTGAAATCTTAAAAAAAAAAAAAAACTAAATCCAAAAATAAGTAATAATTGTAAAACTAGTGATGAGTCGGTGTTGGTGGTGTTTATACACAGTAGTGAGAAGAAGCATTAAACGGCAAAAAAAGCGGCAAAAACATTGAAAAAATGCGCCAAAAGTGTCGAAAAAAGAGACAAAAACGTCAGAAAAACGGCCGGATTTCAGTTTGGACCGAGAGGACGAGGCATGGTCGAATGGGAGACAACACAAGAGCTCAAATAAAAAGTATTTTTGGCATATTTAAGAGTTTAATAAACAACTGAATGACCTCTTCCTGCCACGCAACACAAGACACGAACACACACTGATATAGGCTGTAATATTTCTATGAAGACCTGACGTTATTTGTTGTATAATATACAAAGCGTATTAGCTTTTAGTCATATTTAAGAGATCAAAGCTGCTGGAAATTTGGCTTCAAAGGGTAAAATAACAAAAATGCATTCATGTATATCAAAGATATGTGTGTGTATATATAAGATGTTATTAACTCTCGTGCCGTTAACTTGTTGTCCTTCACGGTCGAAAGAGAAAATTATTTTCCCAACGTTTTAGTTTGCTTTTGACGCCGTTTTAACCATTTTTGTCACTTTTTTCAATGCTTTTTTTTTTTTATTCATGGTCAACCAACCTGATGTATACCATGATGACATTATACCTCATTTGTGAGTTTAAAAAAAAGCTAAAAGATTATTTTTTGGGGCATTTGTAGGCCCCAAAAAATATATTTGTAGGACAGCTAAAGACATGAAAGGGAGAGAGAGAGAGAGAGAGAGAGAGAGAGGGGGAGAGAGGGGGAGAGAGAGAGAGAGAGAGAGGGGGAGAGAGAGAGAGAGAGAGGGGGAGAGAGAGAGAGAGGGGGAGAGAGAGAGAGGGGAGAGAGACAGGGGGAGAGAGAGAGGGAGAGAGAGAGAGGGAGAAAGAGAGAGGGAGAGAGGGGGAGAGAGAGGGAGAGA
>NC_135867.1:977826-995326 GCF_031162955.1 Sander vitreus
TGGTGTGATTTTTGTGCCCTGTCATGTCTTTTTTTTAGCCTTTCTAAAAACAAAAACAAAAGAATAAGCATAAAGCACGCTCTAAAATAAGATACTAATGTTAGCCGGCCTGGCCAACTAGCTAACTGCCTAAACTCTATAAGTCTTTAAGCTTATGTTAGTCTCCCATTGCCAGACCTTCCTCCACAGCGCTGTGGAGGAAGGTCTGGCTAGTGTGCGTGTGTCTATGTGTGTGCGTGTCTGTGTGTGTGTGTGTGTGTGTGTGTGTGTGTGTGTGTGTGTGTGTGTGTGTCTGTGTGTGTGTCTGTGTGTGTGTGTGTGTGTGTGTGTGTGTGTGTGTGTGTGTGTGTGTGTGTGTGTGTGTGTGTGTGTGTGTGTGTGTGTGTGTGTGTGTGTGTGTGTGTGTGTGTGTGTGTGTGTGTGTGTGTCTGTCTGTCTGTCTGTCTGTGTGTGTGTGTGTGTGTGTGTGTGTGTGTATGTGTGCGTGTGTGTGTATGTGTGTGTGTATGTGTGTGTCTGTGTGCGTGTGTGTGTGTATGTGTGTGTGTTTGTGTGTGTGTGTGTGCGTGCGTGTGTGTGCAGCATTCCTGGATGGGAGAATAACCTGCTCTGGTTTATTGGCATTTCTTTTAACCAATCACAATCGTCGTGGGCGGGGCTAAGCTCCGGACGGAGCCACGGTGCCTCTGCTAAATAGCCTCAGGAAGGAACTTGTTTTGGTGGAACATGTGGACGTTCAAAAGTAGTTTTAGTCGTGCAACAGAAAGCTCAGATTGGACAGATAGTCTAGCTAGCTGTCTGGATTTACCCTGCAGAGATCTGAGGAGCAGCTAAAGTCCTCACAAATCAGCCGGAAATTCTCTGATTCCAGCTTGTTAAATGTGACTATCTTCTAGTTTCTTCTCTCCTCTGACAGGAAACTGAATATCTTTAAGTTGTGGACAAAACAAGACATTTGAGGACGACATCTTGGGCTTTTTGGGGAAACACTGATCCACATTTTAGACCAAAACAAACCATTCATCCAGAAAATAATCCACACATTAATCCACAATGAACAGCCCAGTCTCATGGCAGTTCGTGAAATAGTAACGTTCCCATTTCGTTAAAATAGAACATTGTTTCCCTGCACACGAATCAATAGATCAAAATAACGTCACCATTTCACAAACTGCCGAAGGACATACTGTATCTCCTGCATTCCTATTATCTGCGATAGCTTTTCCCACATTTAAGACACAGATATAGTGATACTAACGGTCCAAAATGATGTGAAAAAGAGACGCAAAACTACCCCAAAGAGACACAAACCCACTACAAAGAGACGCCAAATAACAGAGACCCAAAACAACCCGTTAGTTAGTTGCAGGTCTATCTTCCAGGACACAAACTGGACAGTTTTTGGCTTTAAGTGATAAGTTCATGTTTCTGTGTTTTACAGACGGAAAGACGCGGACCAAAGACAAGTACCGAGTGGTTTACACCGACCACCAGCGTCTGGAGCTGGAGAAAGAGTTCCACTACAGCAAATACATCACCATCCGGAGGAAGGCGGAGCTCGCCACGACGCTCGGCCTATCAGAGAGACAGGTACACCAACGGAGGATTTCACTGCACTTTTATTGGATCATATATCAGCGTTTTGGCCTTGCTTTGTGGAAGACTGATGTCTGACACCATCTCACATCTAACGTTAAAGACTGTCATAGGGTCCTATGTTAACGATCTGGGGTTAGGGCCTGGTGCAGGTGTGTTTAGGGCGTGTACGAATCCACTTTTGCTAGTTTGACGGCAGAAAAAAGGCTCCGTGCGCCGGGCGCATGGTTCAAAAGGGTTGTTCTTAGTGTCTTCATTAATCAGAGGTGTGTTTTGGGCGTAACATGCAATCAACCAATCAGAGATCATCTCCCATTCCCTTTAAAAGCCAGGCGCGTTTGGACCTTGGAGCATTGCTGTTATGATGGAGGATTTGCACCGTAATATTTGTATCTGTAATCTTCTGCATGTGTGTGTGCTGCTGTGCGTCCCTGTGTGTGTGTGTGTGTGTGTGCTGCTGTGCGTCCCTGTGTGTGTAACAAGCATAGTGTGCACGTGCTGTGCACGAGTCTAGGAGCATTTTACTAATGCTCTGTTAAAATAACAATGAAATGCTGCGTTATTGACTTTAGACCAGGTTTTTGTTGGTCAATGGTGCCATCACTTCCCGCTGCCTCAAGACAGTGATTTACCCTCTGCCCCGACTACTAGCGTTAGCAGCTAATCAGCGGTTTGCAGTAGCTTGTTTCAAGCTAGAGACACATTTGATTAGCATGAAAACCAGAGAACGGTCGACTCGGTACACACACGTTATTCAGGTTCATCAAAACGTGCTTAAGAAGTCCACTGGGGACAAACTGCAATAAGTAGATCTTTAAAAAAATGGCATAAACTGGATGTGATTGCTGTTGAACTGGACCTTTGAGTTCTATATTTCATTCATATTTAACAACCCCCACGAAAACACTCAAACAAATGTTAGGCTAGCTCGCTCCACCACTTTGTTTTTCACTACAAAAGCGCCCTAGTCAACTTTTTCTTGCCAAAAAAGACGCCAAGTGTGAACACAGAATTAAGGTCGAGACACACCGAGCTGATAATCGGCCGTCTGACAGTCTGGCGAGGTCGGTGCCTCGAGTCTGGTCGGTGTGCTCCGTGTTGTCGTCCGTCCGAGGGGCCGTCGGCCTTCATTTGGGCTGATTTGACGTGTATAATCAGCGGGGCGGGCACTGCCGGCAGTCGGACTCAATGACTCATCTGATTGGTGGAGAGCTGACCAGGAAACGGGGAGCGGGATGAGCGTGACTAGAGTCTCTCAAAACCTGATGAACATCTTCTAAACTGACCTTTGTTGATCTGAAATGAAGATTCAGCAGCTGCACGGCCTGTTTCTCTCTTCAAATGTTTCCAGAAACACGTTACGGTGAACTATTTTAGGACGATATGAGATCGTACTCTGAACGAGACGCCGTGACAGTCTGGCGTTGAACTTCCGGAGCAGCCAGACCCACGTGACGCGTTCGTCCAATCAGCTGCCTGTTTTCATTTTTGGGGACAATACAGATTAGCGCCGCCTGCTGTTATGGAGACGTATTACGTCTCGTCTCTTCGGTGTTCTGAGGACCGACTCGGGGAGACTGATCAGTCCGACTGGCTTTACTGCCGACGGTCGGCCGTCTGTTGGTGTGTCTCGACCAGTGTTGGGGACGTTCCTTTTAAAAAGTAGTCTTTGCTTGTTACTCGTTACTTCTTAAAAAAGTAATCCGTTACTTTACTTAGTTACCCTCTTTGGAAAGTAACTTTTTACTTTACTCGTTAGTTTTACGTTACTTTTAAAAGCAGGCGTCTCTGGCAGAGACTGAAGTTAATCATACAAAAACATATCTTTGACCTTAAAGCCGATCTCTGGATTATCAGTGAAGTGTCTGAACTAGGCAAAGCAAGGCAGTTTATTTATATATCACATTTCAGCAGCGGCGCAATTCAATGTGCTTAAAACAGTAAACACTGTTCAAAATCAATACAAATGAATACAAAATGAAAACAGTCAAAAACAGATTAAATACAGGAATACAAGAAAAAACTCCACTGCAGGCTGGATTCTCTCCTCACAGAGTGACGGCTGATTCATTATGAACGAGTCCAGCGCGGGTTGAATGCCCATCAGCAGGTCATCGGCGTTACACGGTATTAGCGTATACTACGTAATGTCTGTATCTACTTGTACCGGTCGTGCAGCCACGATGGTCCGTGCATTGTCGTAGACACATGCAGCCTGTTTTCTGGAAATCCTTGCGTGTCTGTGCGACCAACACAAGTCCACAGCGGTCCGCTGCGTGTATGTATGAGCCCATCTCCTCTGCATCCATCTGTGACGTTGTCAGCTTTGTGTCTGCCTGGCTCAGAGGGACGTCCAGCAATAAGCCACGAAGCCTAAAACGCTCTCAAACGTTAGCTTTGGCTGCTAACTCGCTTGCCATGATTGCTCTGCTGCTACCAGCCTCTGTCACGTCCACGGCAATTTTCTCTCTCAGCAGTGCCGGTTTTCAGCAACTACTGAATATCTGCTCTAAATATGGGGTGATATATGATTTTGATGATGTTGTGCAGTGTTGGGGAGTAACGGAGTACATGTACCGGCGTTATGTATTCAGAATACAAACTATGAGTAACTGTACTCCGTTACAGTTCATATTTAAACAGCTGGTATTTAGATTACAGTTACATTGTTGAAATCAATGGATTACATGACGATACTTCTCTGTTTCACGGGATTATTCACTCTCGCAACTCCATGCATTTCCCAGAAGCCCCAATATGAAAACCCAATAATGAGCTATTGATCAGTGATAGAGGTAGAGATGGAGCAACAGAGCCAGGGCAGGAATGGTTTCTATCTTGGACATTCAAACAGCATTTCACATTAAAGAAAGAGAAGAGAGAAGGAAATATAACTGCTCGCCAGCAACAAACCTCCTTTCAGTGTCCAGATTCCTCCACCTCCAACCTGAAGAAGCATCTTAAAGTACGTTATTGTAGCCCAGCGTAGTCGTCTGCTGTAGTTTTACTGCTCACCTTGCTGTTTTATAGCTGACGTGTGACTTTACATTCTCCTACGTGCTGATTTACTAGCCCCAGAGCCGTTGAAAGACTAGCCCCGTTTGACATGTTAGCTAACGTTAGCTAAGATTAGCTCGTGGTAGCTTAGACTGCGGTTAGATTTTTGTAGTTTGCAGTTCAGGACTACAAATACAACAATCTATCTGCTTGTTTAGGTCCACATTCAGCCAGTTGGACCAGAAGAACACACCAGAACAGGGCTGTTTAGTAAGCTGGATGTGATGGCCGCTTTCCTACTTATAACATGCAGTTCAATGTGGAAGTACTCCAAGTATTCAGAATACGTTACTCAGATTGAGTAACGTAACGGAATACATTACAAATGACATTTTTGGGCATGTATTCTGTACTGTGTAACGGAATACGTTTTGAAAGTATCCTTCCCAACACTGGTCCTCGTCCCGTGTGGAGCTTGTGAGAAGGCAGCATCGCTGTCAAATCTGTCCCTGGGAAAAGTAACGTCGTGCCGAATTGAAACAGGAACTGCGTTTCGTTACCAAATTTTCAGTAGTAGCGCGTTACACTACTTTGTACCCGAAAAAGTAGTTACGTTACTGTAACGTGTTACTTTCCCCAACACTGGTCTCAACCTTAAGAAGTATGTTTGTTTGGGTTTGTTTACATGATGCCTCCGTCACACAAATAACTGGCGCATCTCCTGACGCAACGATGTTTTCAGTGTAGTGTCCGAAATGGTCTTTGGTGTTTTTTGCCCCCAACGTCTTCTCCCACACAGCGCAGCAATGGTTATGTTTAGGGTTAAGGTTAGGGTTAGCTGCCTGGAAGGCGCCGTTGGAGGCAAAAAACACCATCGAGCGTCCGAAATCTCGAGGGAATAGTGAGTGAGGGAATGAGGGAACGGTTTAACACAGCATTTATATAAAACACAAACATATATATATATATATATATATATATATGTTTGAATGATATAGAAAATTTCCATTTTGTTGTTTGTTAGCGTGATGTTTTGTTTCGTAGGATAAAAGCAGAGATTGACTTGGTAAATATGGATGATGCTCAAAGACTGAGATGGCTGTTCACATATGAAACATATAACATATACATTAGCCAATTATCTAGATAAAGCCTGGGAGAAGTGGAAAAAACCTCTTTATCGAGATGAATTGTAGATGAGAATGTGTTGTTTGTGTGTGGTCTGTGTGTGTACGTGTATATACATATATGCATGTGTATATGTGTGTATATGTATATATGTATTCATGTATTTCTCCGAATGAGTTGTATATGCGACAGGTGTCTTGTAATCCCATGTGGGATGGGCCAAAATTTTTGGCATGACACAGAAATAAAACATAACTAACTATATATATATATATATTTTGATCATATATTTTATAATGTTTTCCCGCGGATCACGCAGATATTTAGTTTTCTGTCAGACTATGACGTCGTTGTTGACATTATTTGTATGTTAATTGTAATTAAAAACCACCTTTTTTTCTTCCGCTGCAGGTGAAGATCTGGTTCCAGAACCGGCGGGCCAAAGAGCGAAAGATCAACAAGAAGAAGCTCCAGCAGCCGGCGTCCTCCACGACCACGCCGCCCATCAGCGGCGGTGGAGGCGGGAACAGCGTTTCCATGGTGACAAGCAGCAGCGGCAACAACAACAACAACAACGGGCTGGTGTCCCCGTCCTCCCTGCCTCTGAACATCAAAGAGGAATACTGAGGGACGAAAGAAAAAAGATGTCGGGGATCTGGACTTAAAAACTCTCCCCGACGAACTGAAAAACGTTTTTCTTTGCACCACTTGCCTGCCAGCTTTCTGCCTGCCCTCCCGAAAGCCCAAAAGCTGTGAGAAAATGGCGATGGGCGACAGTACTTCTTCTCCTTTCTGACTGTTGTTGCAGATAAATTCCTAATTGTGATCAGAGGTTTTGCTTTGCTGGGAAGTCTCGGGTGAAATCAGCCTGCAAAAAGAAAGAACTTCAGCCATGTTTTGGTTGCACATTTACAGCTAACGGGAAGACTTCATAGGGCAACACATTCATAAAACATGAGCTGATCATCACTGCACACTCCTGTTGTTTGTCTAAACTTTCTACAAACTCACTTTTATAATTCTAGAGGAGATCTGATAGCTCCCAAAGATATACCAAAATCACATGTTGAGTATTTCCATTTGATGGAATGACGCTGTCATAAAAAAACTCACGGGCGAATTCACAAAGAATGGATTGCTGCTGCTGACACGTTCTCACTCCAAGCACGACGCTGGTCTTTTTTTAAGAGACTACTTTGTTCGCATGACCTCTGGTGTTTCGGAGAAATATGCAACAAACAATGTTAGGCTTAGTTAGGCTAACCGTAACCCTAACCCTTGACCATAAACGTCTATGTGCATGCTCGTAGAGCGCGCGCCAGTACAACCAAAGCTTAACCCTACTGTTTGACCCATTGTTTTTAGAAATTTGGGTTTCTTTCAATCAATTTTTCAAAAAGAAATAACGTGGATGTTCCCCTACAACGCTCTTCAAAAGACAAATAAATGATCACTTCACTACTTTCATTGAATGTGGGTGTTTTATAAAATGTTATAGCATTTGAAGAACAAGAACGTTGAAAAAAGTGCCAAAAATGTCAGAAAAGTGCAGAAAAAAATCGACAAAGACATCAGAAAAAGTGACAAAAAACGTTGGGGAGACGTAACTAAAAACTTGACAAGTAGAAAGTGTCTTACGTGTTGCATGGTTGACGGGAAGACAACACAAGGGTTAAGTGAGCTTCTTTATGAAATGATGAAACACTCCCGTCTTTGATCACCAACCAACACGGCTGGCAGATTTTTTAAGTTACCAGCCAATCTGACTTTCCATTGCATGGCTTGTTTGGTTTTTTCCAAACTGTGCTTTGCCGTTCGTCTTCTACGTGTCAGCGTAGCTCGTAAATCAATACCGCTTGCTAAGCACGTAGCCATTGGCTGTACGACACTTCACGATATACTGTAAGTGTTCATGGGAAATTTCGGGTGAGTACAACAAGACAGTTCTGCCAGATAAAGATTATTATGTTTCTACGCCAAACACGCACAAAACCGGCCACATTTCTTGGCGGAAAACCAACTGAAACAGACGCAGACTTATGGCGTTTTTCCATTACATGGTACCTGCTCGACCCGCCTCCACTCGCCTCACTGTGCGTCCGTTTTCCGTTGCAGATTTTAGTACCGCCTCAGCGTGGCCGGTCGTCATAGTGGCGCCGCAGGAAACTGCAGTGACCTAACGCGACACAAACACGTGGAAGGTGTGTTGTTGTTGCCAGAAGACACATTTAGTTTCAAATGAAGCTGGAGACAGCAGAAATAAACACAGCTGGTTAAACTGTTTAAAACTGGCGGGTTAGTTCAGGACACCCCTGTCTGTCGCTTTCACGTCACCTTTTGGTATCGGCTCAGCTCGCTTGGAACCTCGACTAAATAAAGTACCTGTTAGCAGGTACCAGGGACTTTTTTTCGTAATGGAAAACCAAAAAAGGCGAGTAGAGGCGAGGCGAGTCGAGCAGGTACCATTTAATGGAAAAGCGCCATTACAGTATACGCTTCATTCATCACTGGCCAATCAAATCTGGCTAATAACTTTACAATGTTACCCTGGAAAAGTTCATTTTCAACCCCCATTTGGCGGATTGGCGGGTGTCAGTTTAAAGCCCTGGTCCTATTGGAGGGAAGAAATAAACGACTCATACGTGGTAGGGTTTGAAGGAAAATGTAATCCCATCTGCGGAGATATTTGACGTCCTGGGTATCCCTTAGGCAGGGCTGTAGTCAAGACCACCTTTGTTGAGTTCAAGACAAGTCCAAGACCAGGACTAGTCCAGACCGAGTCCAAAAAGGTTTGAGTCCGAGTCAAGAACGAGTCCAGGACAGAAAAAAAAACTCTTATGCATGACAGTATCAAGACAATCATTTTGGGTTATTATTTGTTGATCTAAAAGCAAAAACAGTGTCACAACACCCAGGATTTGTAAGTATAGCCATTCACTTTCCCTCCAATATTATTATAAACATACTAACGACACCTGGACTCGGGCCAGAGACCAAAAGCCATATTTGGCAAGACCAGTGGCCGAGACCGAGACAAGTCCGAGACCATAGAAAAACCCGTCTCGAGTCCTACAGCCCTGCCCTTTGGCACCCTTTGGCGTCATTTTTCAACGTGCAGGGTGAAACCACTTACTTAGGGTTAAGGAACTATAGTCTCGCTTTGCCAGACCTTCCTCCACAGCGCTGCGGAGAAAGGTCTAGCTAGTCCACACAGCATTCCTGGATGGGAGAATAACCTGCTCTGGTTTATTGGCATTTCTTTAAACCAATCACAACCATTGTGGGCGGGGCTAGGCTCCGGACGGAGCCACGGTGCCTCTGCTAAATAGCCTCAGGAAGGAGCTGGTTTTGGTGGAACATGTGGACGTTCAAAAGTAGTTGTAGTCGTGCAACAGAAAACTCAGATTGGACAGATAGTCTAGCTAGCTGTCTGGATTTACCCTGCAGAGATCTGAGGAGCAGTTAACCATAGTCCTCACAAATCAGCCGGAGGTTAGAACGCCAACACAGAGACAGAGGAAGGGGACGGACATCCAGCCGAAATGAGTATGAATCCCAGAAGTGGAACGTCGATATAGACTAGGGAACGATCGTGGTCGGGGTTACAAAATATACGTTTAAGTGACACGAACGCCACATGAATCGCGGTCTCCTGGGTGGAAAAAGATGTTGGTTAAACGGTTTCCCTTTTGTCTTATTTGTGCAGGTTTTAGCGGGCGCAAAAGCCGCGCAATCCCTTTTGTGAATTTGCCCGTCAGTGTGAACATAATTTAGCTTCAATGAAGAGATGCAGCAAGCAGGTACAATATATATTAATACACACGAGACTGTCAGACAGTAAGGGGAATGTTTGTTTGTTTTTAACTCTAAAGCTACTTAATACTTAAATAAAGAAAGAAAGAAATCCAGTTTCCAGGTGCTTCTTTTTCACTTGATGGTGATGCATTTAAAAAAACTTTTATAATTATTGATAATAAAATAAAAATGTGTAGCAGAGTCGCTGTATGTTTATGTGTATGATGGAAGTTGGACAAAGCTTCTGGAAGTGTCCCATTTAAAGGGTTACACATTTCAACAATGTCCTTAAAGGGCTCATATTATGCTATTTGGCTTTTTTCCCTTTTTCTTTATTGTGTTATATATCTTTTTTGTGCACGTTATAGGTTTACAAAGTGAAAAAGTCCAAAGTCCCCCCCAAAGGGACTTACCATCTCCAACAGAAAACACTGTTCACAAACTGCTCCAAACAGCTCTATTGTAGTCCAGCCTTTACTTCAGAGACAAACGTGGTCACTTTGGAACACGTTATAATGCTCACCTAGCTGCTAGCATGGCACGCCCTCATACTCTGCTTCTGACTGGCTAGTAGTCCTTACCTAGGTACTGTCAGGGCACGCCCTCATACTCTGCTTCTGACTGGCTAGTAGTCCTTACCTAGGTACTGTCAGGGCACGCCCTCATACTCTGCTTCTGAGTGGCTAGTAGTCCTTACCTAGGTACCGTCAGGGCACGCCCTCATACTCTGCTTCTGACTGGCTAGTAGTCCTTACCTAGCTACTGTCAGGGCACGCCCTCATACTCTGCTTCTGACTGGCTAGTAGTCCTTACCTAGGTACTGTCAGGGCACGCCCTCATACTCTGCTTCTGACTGGCTAGTAGTCCTTACCTAGGGTACTGTCAGGGCACGCCCTCATACTCTGCTTCTGACTGGCTAGTAGTCCTTACCTAGGTACTGTCAGGGCACACCCTTATACTCTGCTTCTGACTGGCTAGTAGTCCTTACCTAGGTACCGTCAGGGCACGCCCTCATACTCTGCTTCTGAGTGGCTAGTAGTCCTTACCTAGGTACCGTCAGGGCACGCCCTCATACTCTGCTTCTGACTGGCTAGTAGTCCTTACCTAGGTACTGTCAGGGCACGCCCTCATACTCTGCTTCTGACTGGCTAGTAGTCCTTACCTAGGTACTGTCAGGGCACGCCCTCATACTCTGCTTCTGACTGGCTAGTAGTCCTTACCTAGGTACTGTCAGGGCACGCCCTCATACTCTGCTTCTGACTGGCTAGTAGTCCTTACCTTGGTACTGTCATAGCCACGCTGCAGGAAACTGCTGTGATCTAACGCGACACACAAACACACACACACACACACACACACGTGGAAGGTGTGTAGTGTTTTTGGTTCTCAGCATGTGGCTGTTTGCCAGAAGACACATATTTATATATATTTATACATATATTTAAATATAGCGGGTTTGTTCAGGACACCCCCCCGTCTGTCACTATAGCAATGATTAGTGACGATTCTCTCCGACCAATCAGGAGTCTGCAGGTTTTCACGTCACCTCGATGGAGGTGATACTAAATAAAGTACCTGTTAGCAGGCACCAGGGACTCTTTATCATAACGGGAAACCAAAAAAGGAGAGTAGAGTCGAGGCGAGCTGGTACCATGTGATGGAAAAACACCTTTAGACACAAACACATGAGGGAATAAGGTCCAGGTTGAGAACAAACGGAGTGCCCTTTAAAAAGCAAACAGATTTTGCAGCAAAGTGCCTCACAAAGAGCATCAAGAATGTATATGATCATAGATGATGTGAACATTAAGCAAGATTAACATGAAACAAGCTCAAACACAAGAATAGAAGTGGGTATTATGAGCATTAAAACAGACTCAAGCCTGTCTGCTTATACGTTGTGTTGCAGAAATGTTAACGTAAACGTTGTTCAGACATCAGACCAACATGTGAAACTGTCGTGAACACACGTTCATTTAAAAGAGGCTGAACAAGCAAAGGACGAAGACAGAAAATAAAGACAGAAACAGAGACAAGACGTCAAACAGACGACCCATGCACACACGCACACGCACACGCACACAAACACGTATTTGCGAATTGATGCAGCAGTTAAGGTGTGGTGTCCAAAGGGCGGAGAGGAACGCTGGGCAAACAGCGCAGGATCCTGCTATCTGCCGCAGTGTGTAGGTGTGTGTTCATGTATGTGTGTAGGTGTGTGTGTGTGTGTGTGTGTGTGTGTAGGTGTGTGTGCGTGTAGGTGTGTGTTCGTGTGTCCTCACTTAGACCTTTGTCCCTCTAGGTCCATTTTGCCTCCAACAACAGTCCTATCTTAACACTGATAAAGACTATCAGCAGTGCATGTGTGTGTGTGTGTGTGTGTGTGTGTGTGTGTGTGTGTCACGGGGACGACTGGCACAAAGCCATCTTGAACTTGAGGTCCTGTAACCCTCATGTTGACCCGTTTTCAAAAAAATGTTATATCAGAAAAATATGGGACGTCGATAAAGCGCCGAAAATGTAAAAAATAATTAATAAAAAAAAATAAAAACATACGTCAAAACGTTAAAAAAGAAACAACAACAAAAATGATGGAAAAAATGGTCAAAACCGCAAAAAAAGGCATCAAAAACGTCTAAAATAAGCACCCAAAACATTGAAGACAACACAAGGCTTAAAGGTCCCATATTCTAAAAAACAACAAGGTGAGATTTCCGTCTTTTTTTGGGATTATATATCAGGTCGAGGTGTGCTATAAACATAGCCTAGAAATCTAGACCCCCCTGGCAGCAAAGGTGGTCTAGCAACTCTCCGTTGGCTTGCGAGCTGGAAAAACCAAACTCTAGTCAGGCCAATCACA
This sequence comes from Sander vitreus, assembly GCF_031162955.1. Lineage (NCBI taxonomy): Eukaryota > Metazoa > Chordata > Actinopteri > Perciformes > Percidae > Sander > Sander vitreus. The sequence goes on from NC_135867.1 coordinate 990,203, forward strand.
TCGTGTATAGAGTCGATGGGCGGGGCTTAACATAATGATGCTCGCTCAGGTAACACACACACACATGCTCAGAAACACACACACACACATGCTCAGAAACACACACACACACGCTCAGAAACACACACACACACACACACACACACACACACACACACACACACACACACACACACACACACACACACACACGCTCAGGTAACACACACACACACACACACACACACACACCAACACACACTCAGGTAACACACACACACACACACACACACACACACACACACACACACACACACGCTCAGGTAACACACACACACACACACACACACACACGCTCAGGTAACACACACACACACACACACACACACGCTCAGGTAACACACACACACACACACACACTCAGGTAACACACACACACACATGCTCAGGTAACACACACACACACACACACACACACACGCTCAGGTATCACACACACACACACACACACACACACACACACACACACACACACACACACACACACACACACACACACACACACACACACACACACACACACACCCTCAGGTAACACACACACACACACACACACACACACACACACCAACACACACTCAGGTAACACACACACACGCGCTCAGGTAACACACACGGTCAGGTATCACACACACACACAGACACACACAGACACACATATGCTCAGGTAACACACACACACACACACACACACACACACACACACACACACACACACACACACACACACACACACACACACACACGCTCAGGTATCACACACACACACACACACACACACACACACACACACACACACACACACACACACACACACACACACACACACACACACACACACACACACACACACACACACACACACACACACACACACACACACACACACACACACACACACACACACACACACAGACACACGGTAGACAAGGCTGCAGAACAAGACATTTTTAGGCGACCAACATGTTCCGGTTAACTTTGCTGAAGTGAAAACTCACAGTGAGAGGGTCGACGTTTAAGATGAAAACACAGACACCCAAAAACAAGTAGAGGTCTGTTTTAATGTCCCCAGCGTTAGCATGGTTAGCATGGTTAGCATGGCTAGCATGGTTAGCATGGCTAGCATGGCTAGCATCGCTAAGCCTCTGTCCTGACTCACAGGTCCTAACCCATCTCCTACTAAATCATTTACTAAATCAACATCATGCTGTAGTAAAGAACGCTTTAAACTAGCGATCGAGACCATCAACTCATAATGAAAATGTTTAATGAGGTAACAAATCAAGAGAGAAGTAGGCTCATTTTCTCACGGACTTCTATAGAAACAGGCTTCTTTTTGGTGCCTTGTAGCTGCTTGTGTTTGGCAACGCAAACTAAATTAAACAACTTGATTTAGTTCGACTTTTAAACATATGAAGTCCCTTCTCGTGCTGCCTGCTCGTACATCTTCAGAGCTCCAAAAACTAAAAGAAAACACGTCTTCTTGAAAAGGAAAGATGCATTTTTGTATCTTTGTGTGAACACAACAAGGACAGAGAGAGTGGATCCACGTAGTGGGTAGCAACCGCTGTGTTCGTGTCTCATTTTTGGGTAAACAGAGCGTAATGAGAGCAGAGCGGCTCGGCCTCTGCCTCTTCACCAGCCATAAACTTTATTAGGGTAGGAGGGGGAGGAGGACGCTGTAAAAATGGTTTCACCACAGAGACGCTGATATGTTTGTTGAGGAGGCGTGATGAGCTCTGATAGCAGCGGCCATGGACGACAGCCAGAGGATTCACCGCCGGAGTTTCGGACGTGTTTGGAGAAACCGACTTTAAAGACGTGCTTATTCTTGCGCAATTTAAGAGTGTCCCGACAAACGGACTCCAGTTTTATGGGATGAAAACAAAGGTTGTGTAACGTTTAAAATGATGTGAAAGCAAAAAGGACGAAGACAATATGAAGACTGAAATCTGTTTCTGAAGAAACGTCCGAGGCACGTAATCTTAGGAGGTCAGACCTAAAAACATGCACACACACACTAGAGGGTGCAACTCATAAACTGTAAAAAACATGGACGTTTGGACAGTGGCTGTCAGCGTCTGATGCAACGAAAAAGGCGTCTTTCAGCGTGTTTGTGTAACGCACCGGGGAGAGCAGCAGTTAGAGAGGATTTAGAGAGTAGTATGTAGTAGTATAACGTCTTCCCGTCACGGAACCGTACGCCCACCCACGACCCTTTCCTTAACATAACTGCGTCAAAAGGGACGGCAATAGTCCCGACCAAGCACGTTTACTTATAGCGCTAAAGGGACGCCAATAGTCCCGACCAAGTTCGTTTACTTATAGCGCTAAAGGGACATCAATAGTCCCGACCACGTTTACTTACAGCGCTAAAGGGACGTCAATAGTCCCGACCAAGCACGTTTACTTATAGCGCTAAAGGGACGTCAATAGTCCCGACCACGTTTACTTATAGCGCTAAAGGGACGTCAATAGACCCGACCAAGCACGTTTACTTATAGCGCTAAAGGGACGCCAATAGTCCCGACCAAGTTCGTTTACTTATAGCGCTAAAGGGACGTCAATAGTCCCGACCAAGCGCGTTTACTTATAGCGCTAAAGGGACGTCAATAGTCCCGACCAAGCGCGTTTACTTATAGCGCTAAAGGGACGGCAATAGTCCCGACCAAGCACGTTTACTTATTACGCTAAAGGAGACGCCAATAGTCCCGACCAAGCACGTTTACTTATAGCGTTAAAGGGACGCCAATAGTCCCGACCAAGCACGTTTACTTATTACGCTAAAGGAGACGCCAATAGTCCCGACCAAGCACGTTTACTTATAGCTCTAAAGGGACGGCAATAGTCCCGACCAAGCACGTTTACTTATAGCGCTAAAGGGACATCAATAGTCCCGACCACGTTTACTTATAGCGCTAAAGGGACGTCAATAGTCCCGACCACGTTTACTTACAGCGCTAAAGGGACGTCAATAGTCCCGACCAAGTTCGTTTACTTATAGCGCTAAAGGGACGACAATAGTCCCGACCAAGCGCGTTTACTTATAGCGCTAAAGGGACGTCAATAGTCCCGACCAAGCACGTTTACTTATAGCGTTAAAGGGACGCCAATAGTCCCGACCAAGCACGTTTACTTACAGCGCTAAAGGGACGTCAATAGTCCCGACCAAGCGCGTTTACTTATAGCGCTAAAGGGACGGCAATAGTCCCGACCAAGCGCGTTTACTTACAGCGCTAAAGGAACGGCAATAGTCCCGACCAAGCTCGTTTACTTACAGCGCTAAAGGGACGGCAATAGTCCCGACCAAGCACGTTTACTTATAGCGTTAAAGGGACGCCAATAGTCCCGACCAAGCACGTTTACTTACTACGCTAAAGGGAAGCCAATAGTCCCGACCAAGCACGTTTACTTATAGCTCTAAAGGGACGGCAATAGTCCCGACCAAGCACGTTTACTTATAGCGCTAAAGGGACGTCAATAGTCCCGACCAGCGTTTACTTATAGCGCTAAAGGGGACGTCAATAGTCCCGACCAAGCGCGTTTACTTATAGCGCTAAAGGGCGTCAATAGTCCCGACCAAGCGCGTTTACTTATAGCGCTAAAGGGGACGTCAATAGTCCCGACCAAGCGCGTTTACTTATAGCGCTAAAGGGGACGTCAATAGTCCCGACCAAGCGCGTTTACTTATAGCGCTAAAGGGACGTCAATAGTCCCGACCACGTTTACTTATGGCGCTAAAGGGACGCCAATAGTCCCGACCAAGCGCGTTTACTTACAGCGCTAAAGGGACGTCAATAGTCCCGACCAAGCGCGTTTACTTATAGCGTTAAAGGGACGCCAATAGTCCCGACCAAGCGCGTTTACTTATAGCGTTAAAGGGACGCCAATAGTCCCGACCAAGCACGTTTACTTATTACGCTAAAGGAGACGCCAATAGTCCCGACAAAGCACGTTTACTTATAGCTCTAAAGGGACGGCAATAGTCCCGACCAAGCACGTTTACTTATAGCGCTAAAGGGGCGACAATAGTCCCGACCAAGCACGTTTACTTATAGCGTTAAAGGGACGTCAATAGTCCCGACCACGTTTACTTATAGCGCTAAAGGGACGTCAATAGTCCCGACCACGTTTACTTACAGCGCTAAAGGGGACGTCAATAGTCCCGACCAAGCTCGTTTACTTATAGCGCTAAAGGGGACGTCAATAGTCCCGACCAAGCGCGTTTACTTATAGCGCTAAAGGGGACGGCAATAGTCCCGACCAAGCACGTTTACTTATAGCGCTAAAGGGGACGTCAATAGTCCCGACCAAGCACGTTTACTTATAGCGCTAAAGGGGCGTCAATAGTCCCGACCAAGCGCGTTACTTATAGCGCTAAAGGGGACGGCAATAGTCCCGACCAAGCGCGTTTACTTATAGCGCTAAAGGGACGGCAATAGTCCCGACCAAGCGCGTTACTTATAGCGCTAAAGGGGACGGCAATAGTCCCGACCAAGCTCGTTTACTTATAGCGCTAAAGGGGCGTCAATAGTCCCGACCAAGCACGTTTACTTATAGCGCTAAAGGGACGTCAATAGTCCCGACCAAGCACGTTTACTTACAGCGCTAAAGGGACGTCAATAGTCCCGACCAAGCACGTTTACTTATAGCGCTAAAGGGGACGTCAATAGTCCCGACCAAGCACGTTTACTTATAGCGCTAAAGGGGACGGCAATAGTCCCGACCAAGCGCGTTTACTTATAGCGCTAAAGGGACGTCAATAGTCCCGACCAAGCGCGTTTACTTATAGCGCTAAAGGGACGTCAATAGTCCCGACCAAGCTCGTTTACTTATAGCGCTAAAGGGCGGCAATAGTCCCGACCAAGCGTGTTTACTTATAGCGCTAAAGGGACGGCAATAGTCCCGACCAAGCGCGTTTACTTATAGCGCTAAAGGGACGGCAATAGTCCCGACCAAGCGCGTTTACTTATAGCGCTAAAGGGACGTCAATAGTCCCGACCAAGCGCGTTTACTTATAGCGCTAAAGGGGACGTCAATAGTCCCGACCAAGCGCGTTTACTTATAGCGCTAAAGGGACGTCAA